>NC_061508.1:242373484-242396368 GCF_022539505.1 Lolium rigidum | reverse complement strand
CTCACTAAAAAAAATCAACAATGCAATGTTCATCACCACTCACCATACCATTACTTTGTGTCTTACCACACATTGGTGAAGTGGAAGGAGTGCGATCATCCTCAATGGTCTTGGATCCACCATATGTATCTCGAGGCTTTGTCCAAAACTCATGAGCACTCCGGAAAGGCGCGATGGAGGAGATCACTACATGACTCACAACATGGCAAAGCACTTTAGTAGCTTGAGCATCTAGATAAGAGTTTTTCTTCTCCTCAATAGATGGATTTTGTGGATCCTTAGGAGGAGAAAACCCATATCAAGAATTTGCTCCACATGTGGGTGCATGCCCCGAAAATAATCAAGCATGTAGAATTTCCAAACATCATAGTTAGTGCCATCAAATGTAAAAGTGCGATTGTGCACTAATCCTCTAGCCGACATCTTTACTCTCAAGGCGGTGAAGCCTAATAAGATAAGAGAGCCCTAGCGCTGGTACCAATTGATGTACAAGGACGTCGCCTAGAGGGGGGGTGAATAGGCGGGTTGTAAAAACTTATACTTGAGAGCTAAACAAGGCGGAATAAAACTACTTAATGTTTACTTGTTTAGCTCAAAGCCTATCAACTAGGGTTTTCCTATGTGCACCAACAACCTATGCTAAGCATGATAAGCAACAAGGTGATAACAAGCTAGATATGGAACAACAAGCATAAGGGCTATCACAATGTAAAGCGCATAGGTAAAGGAGCTCGGGTTGAGAAGTAACCGGTGCACGAGGAGACGATGATATATCCCGAAGTTCACACCCTTGGGTGCTACGTCTCAGTTGGAGAGGTGTGGAGGCACATGGCACTCCAATGAGTCGCTAGGGCCACCGTATTCTCCTCGAGCCTTTCCACCAAAGGGAATCCTCGATCCACTAAGGAACCCTTGAGGGTGGTCACCGAACCTGTACAAGCTTGGGGCAAACACCCAAGTATCAAGCTTGAGGCAACTCCACAACACCAGAGGCTCTCAAGTACAAGGCCACAAAGGCTACAACACGCCACACACGGCAACAAGGCCACGAAGGCTCCAACGCGCCACCACCGGCTCCAAGACCACAAATGCTACCACACTCCACAAAGGCAACAACGCCACAAGGGCTACCACGCCACAAAGGCGACAATACCACAAAGGAAAAAAGGCCACAAAAGCTACCACGCCAAAAAGGCGACAAGGCCACGAAGGCAACACCACCACTAAGGTCAACATACCCTCTACAAGACCGAAACCCCGGAGAGAACCCAAACGGATGCACCTAATGCAATGGCTAAGAACACCACTAAGCTGCCCAAGTTCTTCTCTCCCAAATTCCAACAAAGCTACAAAAGCTATTGGGGGAATAAGGGAGGAAGAACAAATACGAGGAGGAACACCAAATTACTCTAAGATCTAGATCTAGCAAGATCCCCTCACTTGGAGAGGGATGAGCACTAGATCTAGATCTCTTCTCTCCTTTCCCCCAAAAAGATGCAACAAATAGTGGGGGGATCAAGAGGATGGTAAAGCTCTTCAAGGTCAACATTGGAGGAGACATAATAGATGGGAAGAACTAGTGTCGACGGAGGTGGGAGAGAGGTATAAATAGGGGGCTCATAAATATGGTTGTTGGGAAGAAAAATTGTCAGATTCGCGACCCAAAGCGGTACTACCGCTTGTTGAAGCGGTACTACCGCTTGCGTTAAAATTGCGCAGAAAACAGGCAGAAAACGACCTAAGCGGTAGTTCCTCTTGTGCAAGCGGTACTTCCGCTTGAACCGGTACTACCAGGTAGGTACCGACCCAATACCGGTCCGGATCTAGCGGCTCACAGAGACCTGGCCGGTACCTGACCGGTACGTGACCGGTACTACCGCTCTTCTTCTTTTTCCCTCTAAATCGCGATACGGAAACGACAATAACTCGAGCTAGGAAACTCCGATTGAGATGAAACCAATTTTTCTGAAAAGAGGATAACAAGAGCTACCTCCACACATGGTGAAATCACGCAAATGAGTGGATAATTATTTTCCTATAAATATAGTGGTGTAACCTCTCAATATGGTAAACCGGGAAAATCATCCAACTCGAACATGCAACATGCGATGCATCCGGAATCCGTTTCCGATGTTCTAGAGCTTGTCATGAGAATTAACACAAGCTCTAAAACATCTCATGGATAAGAACCAAGAACAACCAAGAAACATGATGCAATGCATGTAAGGTTTGAGCTCTCTCCGATGATGCGACCCACTATCCTATCGAGCACAAACCTTATACTTGCGCGTTCCACTTGAGTCGGTAAGCTCCGTCTTCACCCTCTTCATCATCGTACATGCCACCATCTTCTTCCAACATACACGACACCGTCTTCATCCTTCTTCTACGCACGCCACCGTCTTCATCCATCTTCTACGCCGTCTTCATCCCTCTTCATCTTCTACACCATCTTCGTCTTTCCCCAACACCGTCTTCATCCGTCTTCTTCATTGTACTCGATCTTCTTCATCTCGCAACCTTGAGACCAACACATGGATATGGACACGACCTAAGATAGATTCTCAATACAACCATTATTCCGTAGGGATTGTCATCAATTACCAAAATCACACATGGGGGCTCCATGTCCTTTCACTTGTTTAAGTGAAAAATCATGTGTAAGTGAAAGGGAGTGGTCAAAAAATGGCAAAGCATGCATTTCTTGAATTTTTGGAGTACAATGTTCATTCCATTCAAATTTATAGATAACAATGTATTTTGCTTCAAAATCATCCAAAGTTATCGCAACATTCAAACATGTACATGCTAGAAGCAATTTTGAGCATGAGTAGGCAACAATCCCAATTATTCCTCATACAAGTAAACATAAATATCACTTTGAAGTACAATGACATATTTCCAATAATATGTACCAACTTCTAATATGTTTATGAAGGACTAAGCTATTAATGGTTGAAACAATGCACAAGTTCTTGTTTTCTCCGCTAATATGCATGAACTTTATTGGAACTGGATGAATCACTATGAAATTTCAAGATGCGGTGGTATTCATAGTTGATTCAAGATATGTCTCCACATGACTAGTTCTTAGATTTCGTATATTTTGACCCCTTAAGGTGGAGATAAAGTCAAAGCATGAAGGTTGTTCCTCATGTCTGTAGCTTTTTTAATTCATATTTAAGCGTCTAAATGACAGTTGTATGTTTCTTGGTCATCTAAATCTTTATCTACCAAAACTTGCCATTATGGGAGTCTGAAAGTCGTGGTGACGGAATTGACTCTACCCCTCTTTTTGTACTTGATGTATATACGTAGTTTGATACTATGGACGAATGAGGAGATAAATAAGGCTCTGGAGGGCTCTGGAGATGGCTAGTGGCCCTTAGGTCAAAGGTTTATTGATCATGTTACACATATTTTGGTCATATATTTTTATATTTGGTCGTTTGAAGTATCAAAATCGGTCTAAGACTGTCGGTGTTTCTTGGATGGTTTTACAGGTTTGAGGTCTTCTATGCCGAAATTGAATTTTTGTCTTGAACTTAAACTCGAATGTCATAGAGTATTTTGGCATGACCAAAATGAAAACACATGGAAAATAAAATTCTACAACAACGAAGAGTACACAACATAGTTTTGCGGACACATATAACAATCAGAGCACTTTGATAAATGAAAGTTGAGATTTCTTCGATATCTAGCACTTGACACTATTCAGATTGTTGATGGAAAACATGTACACTAGCTGAACAGCTCCTCCATCCATATCTGGTACACCATCCTCCAATAACAAGTCAAGCACGAGGAAAAAGGCAATGCAGCAAGGGTACATGTGAGTGGAGTTAACGTGGTGGAGTTGCCATCAAGTGACTCAAATAGGTGGTCCAATGTGCAATTTAAGCCGTGCAAGATTTGAACAAATGCTGGGGGTATAGTACAGTCCTAGCATTGAACGAGTGTAATCATCAGAAAAGTGGGGAAGTACATTTTAAAGAAAGAAACTTGAGTAAATTTAGACAATTTCATAGAAATGTTGTTATACGAGAGATTTTCATTCAATCGCCATTGCAACAAAATGGCAAGGAGAAGCCCGACGTTCATGGCGAGGAGAAGCAAACAAAAACACGGTGTATATAATCAGCATGATAGTTACAACACCAGCCGGCCCGCATCAGCAGATACGAGGGAGGGGGAGGGGAGAGGGGGGAGAGAAAAGCAGCAACTTCTACTACAAAAGAAACCAACAATCCATGGATGCACGCACGCACGCGCGCAACTCGAGCGCAAGGTCAGACGCGTGCGCGCGGCAACTGAGATCCTTCCACTCTATCCTGCCCTTTCCACTGACATCCTCGAGAGCTTCACGAGAATGATATCATGGCAGTGCAAAAAGGAGCACCAACCCTCGTCTTATGTGGCTGCCTCCATCATGAGCTGAGCTCGTCCATCCATGCTCAGCCCACATTGCCATGGCCCATCATGCATGTGAGCTGGACCGATCGATCCTTCGCTACCTAGCTAAGCTAGCTCCTCGACCCGCGCACCCCGAGCTTCTTCACCTCCACCTTGAGCGACTTGAGGTACCTCACGGCCTCGTCCAGCACGGCCGGCGTGTCCATCCGGTCGCCGCCGGGGATGATCCCCTTCAGCGTCTTCATCATCTTCTTCATCCGATCCTTCTTCCTCTCGCCGCCTCCGGCTCCGCCGCCGGTGGCGTTGTTGCCGGTCGGGCTGACGCTCACCACGTACCCGGAGGAGCACGTGGAGTCCGGCGAGCCCCCGCCGCGGCACCCGGGCGTGCGGCCCGTGCTCAGCACGTCGTCCTCCTCCTCGCCGTCCCCGGAGCTCATCAGCGCGTCAATCTCGTCCGTGTCCTCCTTCTGCCGGATCGAGCACTCGGCGCCTCCGTCGTCGCCGCCGCCGTAGTAGGTGCTCTTGCCGACGTAGTTCTGGTCGTAGCCGCCGTTGTTGTTGTTGCAGTGCTGGTCGTAGCCGCCCGAAGAGCCGAAGTTGTTGGCCAGCGACGGGTGGTACATGACCCTGCTCCGGTCGTAGGTCTGGTCGAAGATGACGTAGTTCTTGGGGCAGGTGTCCGACGGCTGGAACTCGAGCCCGGTTAGCGGCGCCGGGAAGTCGTGCTGCCTCCGACCGGCGAGTGGGTCCTCATAGGCAGCCGGAGCCGGCGGTGGCGCCGCGGGGTACCGGTGATCGTTGGCGTAGTACGCTCCACCGTTGCCGTACGCGGCCATGTCATAGCCGTTGCCGTAGCCACCACCGTAGCCGTAGCCATAGCCTCCGTAGCCACCATAACCGTAGCCTGGGTCTCCCTGCATCGCTTAGCTCTTCTTGCTAGCTGCTCTCAACTTCTATGGGTTTCTTTTGGCTGTGTTTTGTGGGGAAATCAAGAAAAATTGTGTCCGCTTCTGACTGAAGAGAAAACGAAGAAGAATTCAAGGGTGTTTGGTTAACTGGAGCTGGAAATGTTCTGGTTGAATTCAAAATTGATTTGGTTAGTTTGCTACTTGGTTTTGAGGCTTTTTTGGATGTGGGATGTGTGGAGATTTCTGGGCGAATCTACGTCACTGGCTTGAGCAGCTGGCGGAAGTATTCAACCTGCAACCAATAGCACGAGTGCAACGATACATTAGTGAACATGTTGAATTCACAAGCAGAGAATTAAACAGAGGACAAAAGAAAAAGTGCTTCTGCATAAGTGATGCTGCCTGAAGGTAACTACACAAAGCGTCTTATGTATCAACTCGTTCAAGAGTATGGTGAGAATTGTCAATGTTAGAATAGAACAGAGCACAGACGAGGAATGCCTGAAGCAATGTGAGAACAGAGCACAAATCTGTGTGTGCAGTTTGCGACAGTACACATAGCCTACTGCACTAGTTAAATGCAATGCAAACTAGCCAGCCCACTCAATTGTAGACAGTGCAATGTGAACATCAACAATTTGAAATAGTGGAGTTTGTACTATCAGCAGAATCAAGCAAAATGGAGAATGTACACCTGACAGTGGCTATTTATGTTACAAAAAAAAGCAGAGGAGCTACAGATAAGTGTACAATTACGCGAAATTACGCTTAGCAGGTGTACTAGTGATGTGGCAAATGGCATTATGAATCAAACGAAATGTTTTAAGGTAAATCTTGTGTTTTAATCACATTTTTCTCATGCTACAGATTGTTGTTACTTGTTAGAGAAGGTTATATTTTGTTTGAACTATGCATATGTATAAGATATTTCTCTATGATGAAGCAAACGACAAGCAGATAGTCATGCTCCCCTGTGTGAGGCAAAGAATACATAAATCCGAGCGTTGTATGTCTTTTGACCAAATCGCAGAACAAAAGGACAGTAGCATAGCATGCACTTGAAAACACAGAGAGCAAAAAAGGCCATCTTTTTCTTTTGTTTTTTTTGTTTTATTAACAACGACCCACAAGGCATTGTTTGTCAACACGGGTGCGTGCGCTGAAAAGGTGGGCCTGATCGTGGTGCTTTCCTGTCTGCATGCAGCAGCATTTCGGGCCGGCACTTGCTTTCCTATCGACACTACACTAGCGGCGCACAGCAGCAATACGAAGGAAAGTTGGTTATCTACAACTAAACAGCAAGATGTGATGATGATCAGCACTCCCCCACTAGCAAGCAAAGCAAAGCAAAGGGGTACTAGCAAGCAGATTGATGATGCTGATGAAATAAGTAAAATATATGAGAGAAATGAGTTTGAAAATGGGTATAGTAGAGCTTACGAGTAGTTCTTGGGCGCGCGAGGATGCGTCCTCAGCTGGCACAGGTTTGCCAATCTGTTGTGGTACTCGCCGGCGCCACTTGTCATAAGGGTCGGTCGAGCCTGGCGCGCATGCGAGAGCCGGTGCCGGCCGGTGGTTGATCGGCGATCGATCGATCAGAGGATGCTGCCGGAGAAGGCCGCCAGCCGCAGCGCCGCACACGGCATGCTCCTGTGCATCACAGAGAAAAAAGCAGGGGCGTCAGGGCGTTGCGCGGAAGCAGGCGGCGCAATGG
The DNA here is from genome assembly GCF_022539505.1 of Lolium rigidum. Taxonomy (NCBI): domain Eukaryota; kingdom Viridiplantae; phylum Streptophyta; class Magnoliopsida; order Poales; family Poaceae; genus Lolium; species Lolium rigidum. The sequence goes on along the minus strand of NC_061508.1, from coordinate 242,389,330 downwards.
CGGCGTTTGGTCGCAGTACCAACCAGTCAAGAATACTCGGCGAGGTTGGATGATCTGTGAATAAGAATTGCAGCTAGCGGATGGCCGAGCAGAGGAAGGAAAGGAAGAGGAGGATGAATGGAGGCAGGGGATGGATGGCGCTTGGCTTGGCGGGGCGGGGGGTTTTATACAACAAGGGACGAACGGAGCAGGGTTGGATAGCGTTGGATGCCTGCTGGGATTGGCTGGTGTGTGTCTGTGGCTGTATGATTCTTTTTATTCCCTGCGTGCGCTCCTTTTGAGTAGATACAGAGAGGAGGGAGGGAGGGAAGGAGGAGGATGGCGAGCGGAGCGGAGCGGCGCAGCGCAGTGATGGAAACGAATGAATGAAGGGGAAGGAGGTCGAAATAAATGAGGTGGCGTGCGCACTCGATGGGTTCGTGCTGCTACTGGTGGGTGCGCGTGCCGCTTCCCACCGTGCCCCGCCCGAGCACAAGCGCGCGGCCCTCCCTCGAACCACGCCTCGCCACCGGAGCTCTGCATGCATGACACGCGGGCCATGGCGGAGCTGGTGGCCCGCATGTCCGTGTGGTATAGGGCGCGGCCATGATGTGCTCGGCCCCCGGTCAATGGAGGTGGGCATCGTGGCAGAGGCGCAATCCACCCATAGTCCCAAGCACGAAGCAAGCCGCACGCACGCACGCGTCCACCATGAGTGCGCTGCCCCGGGAGCGCCGTCCGATCGACCATCGGGCGGCCGAGCGCCCGGGCCGTCCGATGCGCGTGCCCGCGGTGGCCATCGATGCCGCTCGCTGGCTGGCTGGCCGGCCGGCCTAGGGACGCCGCTGCTGCTGCGGTGGTAGGGTAGGCGCCGGACGAGCGAGACGGGCGGGCCCCGCGCCGGCGACGACGGGGATGGTAGCTAGTCATGGCGGCGCGCCACGGCGTACGCGGGGGAACAGGCATGATGGCGGAGGAGTACTGGCAGCGGGGCTTTGCCCCCGATGGACCACCGGACATGCGAGATTGCCCATCGAGATTGTACTTCACGTGCTGTCGCCTTGCAAACACTGCAACGGATTGCTCTCCCCCGCCCCCGCCCCCGCCCCTGCCTACTCTACCACCCTCTTGTTTCTTTGCTTCCATGCATGTCGTGACACGCTAGCTAGCAGCTAGCTACCTCAAATCCATCCTGTCTCAGGTAGACTAATTTCTCTTTCCCGCTAACGAAAAGTCATCCGTGTCTCACATCAGGTGGACTAAATCTCTAGTGCACCAACTTTTTTTTACAACAAACTCTTCTGCAATTGTTTCAGTTTATCAATTTGGCTCACTTTCACATAAAAAAGAACAATATTCTTCGGTGGGAGTAATATTCTCGTCGAGAGCAAGGCAGTTGACCGTCAATCTCAAGACCCACCAAATTAGTTTTTTCGGACTCATAAGAAGGTAGAGAGTGTGTGCTTTCATAGAAATGAGTGCATGTAAGTATTTGTAAGCGTCTGGCCATTTTGTCTGTTTCACAAAAAAAACATGTTTCATTAAATGAGAAGATACACAACTACGAAGAGATACACCAAGACTCCTCACGTTGCTCTCGCAAAAAAAAACTCGTTTCATCAAATGACAAGATACACAACTGCGAAGAGATATAACGAGACTTCCCACGTTGCTCTCACAAAAAAAACATCAAATCACAAGATACACAACTGCGAAGAGATATACCGATACTCCCCATGTTACTCTGCAGGGGCGGCGCTAGGGGAAAAACCCTAGCCACCACCAAACTTCACTCCCCACAGCGCATTCCCTTCCGCCACTGCCGCCAGCGTTCGGTTGCGGTGGCGGCGGGCCTATTGTCAAAGATGCCCGGGTTGGAGGCGCGCGGCCGTGGCTCTCGGGGGCCGCTGGGGCGGATCCCGTGGAGGTGTGTTGCACAACGGTCGAGGCGGAGAACCTCGTCCGTGCGGCGGCAGTCCTCCCCATGGCTGCCAGTTCTGCTGTCCGGCGATGATGGACGTGGCGGCCAAGGATCTGACTCCCGCTCAGATCCGTTGTTGACTTGTCCTTGGTGGTCGACGATGCATGGAGGGGCCGGTGAAGGGCTGTTGGAGCCTCGCCGGAGATCCGGTGGTTTTGCGTGCCTTTGCGGGGCGTCACTGCACGGATCAAGTTGGTATCGAGTTGGGAAGGTATGGCTGCCGGTGAAAACCATGCTACGATGCTGGTCATGACGGGTAATGGGGGCATACACCATTAACTTATTGAAGGCAACATCGTCGCAACCATCGTCTTCTCGCTTGGGCTGCTGTAGGGGAAACCTTAGATTTGGCCCTAGGATGGCGATGCGCGGCGCCGTTCACCCTCATGTGGGCATCGTTTTTGGAGCAGATGCTGGCTGAAGGGTGTAACATCCCAGGATTTGGGGTTACAAAAGAGAGGAAACATATGTGTGCATTATATTCATGCATAGAAAAACGGGGAATTTTCGCGCTTTCAAATAAAACCTGTCGCAGTAACTGAAGTTTCACTTGAGTTGATGGAATCGAAGTAGATCATCAAGTCAAGCGCTATAAACTTCAATGTGACCATTGCTAAAATCTTGTTTTGGGTAGATATGATTTGATCTAGGGGTAGATCAAATGGAACAAGAATTATTACGACAAAACATTATGTAAGGATCAAATACAAGATCTTCTAAGGGATCATAATATGGTATTCCTTGCAACACCTTATAAATACAAATTCCACTAAAAATCAAATAATAAGAAAATTGAGAAACTATTGTTGACTTATCTTTTCCATGCTCTTTTACTAAGTCAATATTCCTACCATGACCCTCATGGTATATCTTCAATTCTAATCTTGAATTCATGGCAAGGATATTCACAGAAGTTATTTATCAAACCTTGATCATTCCATCCTTGTTTTTTCACATTCATCTTCATTAAACCTTAGAGAAAGGAGACGACTAACCATAGATCTTGATGAGCACATCATTATCTCTGGAGCATAACCTTAGGCTACTATTTAAGCCAATTCCATGTGATAGAAACCATTGATACCAACCTTAGCTATACATATCCTATAAGCAAGGAAAACTCTTGAACTCAAGCATTAGGATATACTCTATCTCACTTTGAAGTGGTAAAATAATCTAGTATCAAATGGAATAGAACTACTTTCATAATTGGCTAAAAGAAGTAGAGTAGAAGGCTGATACGTCTCCGACGTATCGATAATTTCTTATGTTCTATGCCATATTATTGATGATACCTACATGTTTTATGCACACTTTATGTCATATTCGTGCATTTTCTGGAACTAACCTATTAACAAGATGCCGAAGTGCCGATTGCTTGTTTTCTGCTGTTTTTGGTTTCAGAAATCCTAGTAACGAAATATTCTCGGAATTGGACGAAACAAAGACCCAGGGGCCTATTTCTCCACGAACCTTCCAGAAGACCGAAGAGCATACGAAGTGGGGCCACGAGGTGGACAAACCACAAGGCGGCGCGGCCAAGGGGGGGCGGTGCCGCCCTGTGGTGTGGGCCCCTCGTCAGCCCCCCGACTCTGCCCTTCCGCCTACTTAAAGCCTCCGTCGCGAAACCCCTGATGCGAAAAACCACGATACGGAAAACCTTCCAGAGACGCCGCCGCCGCCAATCCCATCTCGGGGATTACGGAGATCTCCTCCGGCACCCTGCCGGAGAGGGGATTCATCTCCCGGAGGACTCTACGCCGCCATGGTCGCCTCCGGAGTGATGAGTGAGTAGTTCACCCCTGGACTATGGGTCCATAGCGATAGCTAGATGGTTGTCTTCTCCTCATTGTGCTTCATTGTTGGATCTTGTGAGCTGCCTAACATGATCAAGATCATCTATCCGTAATACTCTATGTTGTGTTTGTCGGGATCCGATGGATAGAGAATACCATGTTATGTTAATTATCAAGTTATTACCTATGTGTTGTTTATGATCTTGCATGCTCTCCGTTATTAGTAGAGGCTCTGGCCAAGTTTTTGCTCTTAACTCCAAGAGGGAGTATTTATGCTCGATAGTGGGTTCATGCCTGCATTGACACTCGGGACGAGTGACGAAAAGTTCTAAGGTTGTCTTTGTCTTGTTGCCACTAGGGATAAAACATTGGCGCTATGTCCGAGGATGTAGTTGTTGATTACATTACGCACCATACTTAATGCAATTGTCCGTTGCTTTGCAACTTAATACTTGGAAGGGGTTCGGACGATAACTCTGAAGGTGGACTTTTTAGGCATAGATGCGGTTGGATGGCGGTCTATGTACTTTGTCGTAATGCCCAATTAAATCTCACTATACTTATCATGACATGTATGTGCATTGTTATGCCCTCTCTATTTGTCAATTGCCCGATCGTAATTTGTTCACCCAACATGCTTTTATCTTATGGGAGAGACACCTCTAGTGAGCTGTGGACCCCGGTCCATTCTTTTAATACTTGAAATACAAATCTGCTACAATACTTGTTTTTACTATTTTCTCTCGCAAACAATCATCTTCCACACAATTCGGTTAATCCTTTGTTACAGCAAGCCGGTGAGATTGACAACCTCAACTGTTTCGTTGGGGCAAAGTACTTTGGTTGTGTTGTGCGGGTTCCACGTTGGCGCCGGAATCTGCGGTGTTGCGCCGCACTACATCTCGCCGCCATCAACCTTCAACGTGCTTCTTGGGTCCTCCTGGTTCGATAAACCTTGGTTTCTTTACGAGGGAAAACTTGCTGCTGTGCGCATCATACCTTCCTCTTGGGGTTGCCCAACGAACGTGTGAAATACACGCCATCAAGCATATTTTCACGGCGCCGTTGCCGGGGAGATCAAGACACGGCTGCAAGGGGAGTCTCCACTTCCCAACCTCTTTACTTTGTTTTTGTCTTGCTTTATTTTATTTACTACTTTGTTTGCTGCATTATATCAAAACACAAAAAAAAATAGTTGCTAGCTTTACTTTATTTACTGTCCTGCACTCAATATCAAAAACACAAAAAAATTAGTTACTTGCATTTACTTTACTTGATTCATCATGTTTCCTTTTAATTTTACCACAAAAACATACCGGTAGGACGCGGGTCTATAATTGGGAGGAACAATATAGAAGAATTTTTCACCCATGTTAGTACCGTTGAAGATTTTGAAGATAGACACTTGGTAGAACTTGCTCCCACTTATGAAATTGCTGCTGCTGCTTTAGTTCGCATGTTGGAAACTAAATTTATTAATCTCAATCCTATAATCCAACACATGTTTCTTACACTTGGTGATTTGGAAGAGGGGGAAAAGAAAGATTTTGTTTTAGAAACCCTTCTTAGAGAATTTGGTGGTCTAGCAAGAGAGGCTAGAAAGGTCTTTGCTAAATTTAATATGCTTGGTTCTCATACTAATTTTGTTGGTCTCCTTGAAAAAATGGACATGGATAGAGTAAGGTACACTAATAATGCTAATGATGGTGGGGAGATCAAAGCACCAATACCATGTAAGCTCCTAGCTATGAATGATGCACTAGAAAATAACTATGCTTGGCTTGTTCCTGAAAATTTGTTTGATGAGAGTAGCAAGCCCAAGACTAATGAAAAGGGAGACGCTGAAACTTATGTATCCAATATACTATGCATGGTTGAGAAAACTCCAAACCCCACTGTAGGTGCACCACCCTTCGATAACACTTGAGTTACACTTTCTGCGCCTAGCTGAAAGGCGTTAAGAAAAGCGCTTATGGGAGACAACCCATGTTTTTACTACAGTATTTTTGTTTTATATTTGAGTCTTGGAAGTTGTTTACTACTGTAGCAACCTCTCCTTATCTTAGTTTTGAGTTTTGTTGTGCCAAGTAAAGTCTTTGATAGTAAAGTAAGTACTAGATTTGGATTACTGCGCAGTTCCAGATTTCTTTGCTGTCACGAATCTGGGTCTACCTCCCTGTAGGTAGCTCAGAAAATTAAGCCAATTTACGTGCATGATCCTCAGATATGTACGCAACTTTCATTCAATTTGAGCATTTTCATTTGAGCAAGTCTGGTGGCCTAATAAAATCCATCTTTACGGACTGTTCTGTTTTGACAGATTCTGTCTTTTATTTCGCATTGCCTCTTTTGCTATGTTGGATGAATTTCTTTGATCCATTAATGTCCAGTAGCTTTATGCAATGTCCAGAAGTGTTAAGAATGATTGTGTCACCTCTGAACATGTGAATTTTTATTATGCACTAACCCTCTAATGAGTTGTTTCGAGTTTGGTGTGGAGGAAGTTTTCAAGGATCAAGAGAGGAGTATGATGCAATATGATCAAGGAGAGTGAAAGCTCTAAGCTTGGGGATGCCCCGGTGGTTCACCCCTGCATATTTTAAGAAGACTCAAGCGTCTAAGCTTGGGGATGCCCAAGGCATCCCCTTCTTCATCGACAACATTATCGGGTTCCTCCCCGAAACTATATTTTTATTCCGTCACATCTTATGCACTTTGCTTGGAGCGTCGGTTTGTTTTTTTTTGTTTTGTTTGAATAAAATGGATCCTAGCATTCACTTTATGGGAGAGAGACACGCTCCGCTGTAGCATATGGACAAATATGTCCTTAGGCTCTACTCATAGTATTCATGGCGAAGTTTCTTCTTCGTTAAATTGTTATATGGTTGGAATTGGAAAATGCTACATGTAGTAATTCTAAAATGTCTTGGATAATTTGATACTTGGCAATTGTTGTGCTCATGTTTAAGCTCTTGCATCATATACTTTGCACCCATTAATGAAAAAATACTTAGAGCTTGCTAATTTGGTTTGCATATTTGGTTTCTCTAGAGTCTAGATAACATCTAGTATTGAGTTTTGAACAACAAGGAAGACGGTGTGGAGTCTTATAATGTTTACAATATGTCTTTTATGTGAGTTTTGCTGTACCGTTCATCCTTGTGTTTGTTTCAAATAACCTTGCTAGCCTAAACCTTGTATCGAGAGGGAATACTTCTCATGCATCCAAAATACTTGAGCCAACCACTATGCCATTTGTGTCCACCATACCTACCTACTACATGGTATTTATCCGCCATTCCAAAGTAAATTGCTTGAGTGCTACCTTTAAAATCCCATCATTCACCTTTGCAATATATAGCTCATGGGACAAATAGCTTTAAAAACTATTGTGGTATTGAATATGTACTTATGCACTTTATCTCTTATTAAGTTGCTTGTTGTGCGATAACCATGCTTCAGGGACGCCATCAACTATTCTTTGTTGAATATCATGTGAGTTGCTATGCATGTCCGTCTTGTCCGAAGTAAGAGAGATCTACCACCTTAATGGTTGGAGCATGCATATTGTTAGAGAAGAACATTGGGCCGCTAACTAAAGCCATGAATCATGGTGGAAGTTTCAGTTTTGGACATACATCCTCAATCTCATATGAGAATAATAACTGTTGCCACATGCTTATGCATTAAAGAGGAGTCCATTATCTGTTGTCTATGTTGTCCCGGTATGGATGTCTAAGTTGAGAATAATCAAAAGCGAGAAATCCAAAATGCGAGCTTTCTCCTTAGACCTTTGTACGAGGCGGCATGGAGGTACCCCATTGTGACACTTGGTTAAAACATGTGCATTGCAAAGATCCGGTAGTCCAAGCTAATTAGGACAAGGTGCGGGCACTATTAGTATACTATGCATGAGACTTGCAACTTGTAAGATATAACTTTCATAACTCATATGCTTTATTACTACCGTTGACAAAATTGTTTCATGTTTTCAAAATAAAAGCTCTAGCATAAATATAGCAATCGATGCTTTCCTCTTTGAAGGACCATTCTTTTTACTTTTATGTTGAGTCAGTTCACCTATCTCTCTCCACCTCAAGAAGCAAACACTTGTGTGAAGCTGTGCATTGATTCCTACATACTTGCATATTGCACTTGTTATATTACTCTATGTTGACAATTATCCATGAGATATACATGTTACAAGTTGAAAGCAACCGCTGAAACTTAATCTTCCTTTGTGTTGCTTCAATACCTTTACTTTGATTTATTGCTTTATGAGTTAACTCTTATGCAAGACTTATTAATACTTGTCTTGAAGTACTATTCATGAAAAGTCTTTGCTTTATGATTCACTTGTTTACTCATGTCATTACCATTGTTTTGATCGCTGCATTCACTACATATGTTTACAAATAGTATGATCAAGGTTATGATGGCATATCACTTCGGAAATTATCTTTGTTATCGTTTTACTCGCTCGGGACGAGCGAGAACTAAGCTTGGGGATGCTTGATACGTCTCCGACGTATCGATAATTTCTTATGTTCTATGCCATATTATTGATGATACCTACATGTTTTATGCACACTTTATGTCATATTCGTGCATTTTCCGGAACTAACCTATTAACAAGATGCCGAAGTGCCGGTTGCTATTTTCTGTCTGTTTTTGGTTTCGAAATCCTAGTAACGAAATATTCTCGGAATTGGACGAAACAAAGACCCGGGGGCCTATTTCGCCACGAACCTTCCGGAAGACCGAAGAGCATACGAAGTGGGGCCACGAGGTGGCCAAACCACAAGGCGGCGCGGCCAAGGGGGCCCGCGCCGCCCTGTGGTGTGGGCCCCTCGTCGGCCCCCGACTCGCCCTTCCGCCTACTTAAAGCCTCCGTCGCGAAACCCCGATGCGAAAAACCACGATACGGAAAACCTTCCCGGAGACGCCGCCGCCGCCAATCCCATCTCGGGGGATTACGGAGATCTCCTCCGGCACCCTCGCCGGAGAGGGGATTCATCTCCCGGAGGACTCTACGCCGCCATGGTCGCCTCCGGAGTGATGAGTGAGTAGTTCACCCCTGGACTATGGGTCCATAGCGGTAGCTAGATGGTTGTCTTCTCCTCATTGTGCTTCATTGTTGGATCTTGTGAGCTGCCTAACATGATCAAGATCATCTATCCGTAATACTCTATGTTGTGTTTGTCGGGATCCGATGGATAGAGAATACCATGTTATGTTAATTATCAAGTTATTACCTATGTGTTGTTTATGATCTTGCATGCTCTCCGTTATTAGTAGAGGCTCCGGCCAAGTTTTTGCTCTTAACTCCAAGAGGGAGTATTTATGCTCGATAGTGGGTTCATGCTCGCATTGACACACAGGACGAGTGACGGAAAGTTCTAAGGTTGTCTTGTGTTGTTGCCACTAGGGATAAAACATTGGCGCTATGTCCGAGGATGTAGTTGTTGATTACATTACGCACCATACTTAATGCAATTGTCCGTTGCTTTGCAACTTAATACTGGAAGGGGTTCGGACGATAACCTGAAGGTGGACTTTTTAGGCATAGATGCGGTTGGATGGCGGTCTATGTACTTTGTCGTAATGCCCAATTAAATCTCACTATACTTATCATGACATGTATGTGCATTGTTATGCCCTCTCTATTTGTCAATTGCCCGACTGTAATTTGTTCACCCAACATGCTTTTATCTTATGGGAGAGACACCTCTAGTGAGCTGTGGACCCCGGTCCATTCTTTTAATACTTGAAATACAAATCTGTTGCAATACTTGTTTTTACTATTTTCTCTGCAAACAATCATCTTCCACACAATTCGGTTAATCCTTTGTTACGACAAGCCGGTGAGATTGACAACCTCACTTTGTTTCGTTGGGGCAAAGTACTTTGGTTGTGTTGTGCGGGTTCCACGTTGGCGCCGGAATCTCCGGTGTTGCGCCGCACTACATCTCGCCGCCATCAACCTTCAACGTGCTTCTTGGCTCCTCCTGGTTCGATAAACCTTGGTTTCTTTCTGAGGGAAAACTTGCTGCTGTGCGCATCATACCTTCCTCTTGGGGTTGCCCAACGAACGTGTGAAATACACGCCATCAGAAGCCAATCCAAACCAAAAGCTAACCAAGAAGAGCCTTAACCTATATACCCAAAGAGATCTGGTGAGTATATCATAAACCTTAGAGTAATCCTTGCCTATATAAAAGCGAGCTCAAGATTAAGTGTTATACTCAAGTTAGTTGAACAAGCACTTGATCTTGGGGGTGAGAATCAAGTCTCCTTAATTATACTTTTGGTAAGTCAAAACCCTAATTACCACCACTGGGTGTCGATTATAGAACTTTATAATAGTATTAAGATTAAACCCTGTAGAACAAGAATCCATCAATAGTCACTTGAAACTATAAAAGAATGTTCATTGTAGCAAATAAGGATTCCTAAAACCAAATCTCTAAAACCTAGAAATGGGAGAAGTTGATAAGGAAACAACTGATGAGGAATAAGTTGATCGTGTCTTGTATATGATTAGGCTTTGGAGGTATAGGAGTATAAGTCTAACCCTAGTATGATAAGAAGATATCATCCATCACATGAAATCATAGGGAGGTCACTAGTAAACCATCTAGGCCATTTTTAACATCCTAAGTAGTGAAACAAATGTAGGATATATATCCATATATATCTTGCCTAGTCAAGCTTTGTATCAACCCTAGTGATATTGAAAGTGATCATCCTAGCAACGGTGAGGAACAACAAACCTAGTCCACTCAACATATTATCAGCACACACTTGGAAACCTAATACATATTACCATCTTCTTATTTCCTTATTGCTTCAATTGGTAAGCATAAGGAAACCCCTAGTGCTAAACTCTACACCCAAAACCAAATGGTATGATCAACTACTCATCCTTAGAACCAAAGGCAAAACCATGAATGAAGCAACCAAATTAACAAATGTCATATAACCTAGACAACCATCTTAGAAAATACAGAAACCATGATGAGTCTAAGATCTACCGTAGCATTTCAAGATAAGGTTTAGGAAAACAAAACTAGTGAATTTAAAATAGTTCTAACTAAGTTTCTAAATCCTTAGAAAATAGGAACACATGAAATCGGACCCATCAGATCCTATCCTCAAATAACAAACCAAGTAATAAGATTAATCTTGTAAATTATTTCCTTACTAAGCAAATACCAAATGAACACCTTAATTATCACTAGGAAATTTTACAAGTTTCGAGGAAAATAATTTGAACCTCAAAGGAAAGAAATTAAAAATCACCCTCATTAACACTTTTATTTGAAATATTGAATTATGATGTAAAATACAACACTACCAATATATTTGATAGTCTTTTAAATACAAGATCATGGCTTAGACCTCATTTCTGATAACTTTCAGTATAAGACACACCTTCCAAATATTTCAAACAAGTTTGAAATTCAAAAAACAAATCAAAACAGATTTGCATTGAAATAGAAATGAGAAAAAGAAAAGAGAGGTGGAGGTCACTACAGCCCACCGAGCCAGCCCAATAGCAGCCGACAACATCTCCAGGTGCCAGCCCAGCCCAAACCATTTACCTCTTCGGAATAAAACATAAGAAAAGCTGCTTCTTCTTCCTCCCTATATGTCCCTAAAAGTGAAAATACGTAAGACATGGTTTTCCTGTCCTGCAGAGTTATAACCCAAATAAAGAGGATCATTGGTAGATCCCCATAAATCAATATAAACATGGAAATAACATCATATATGTTGCAAATATGTGGGAATATGTGTTAATAAAGTCCAAAGTTCATGTATGCATTTTGCATACAACAACGAGCATACAGGGTTTGAGTTCTCCACCACACTCGCACCATCCTGCTGTTGGATCCTTGTTCTGGATCACTGTTCTTCCGCTGCTTCGCTAGACCAGAACCCGGGGGACGTCGTCTACACAGTACGCACGTAGAATAAGGGGGTACTGCCAGTTGTAGCACTTCACCACCGGTACATCTGCGCGACCTTTAGGTTGGCATCGCCGTACACCTTCATCAACAATGTTTTGCTCGGAACGTAATGCTTTCAATCTTCAAAGGTACGAACACCGAAACTCCTTCGTGACCTTGCATCAGTGTAGAGTAGATCTTGGCTATTCGTTCTCGTTGCTAGGAATTTTTTTCTCTGCTGCGGAATCCCTTCAACGGTATCAGAGAAATTGATGTGTATTTCGATTATGAGATATGGATATGGCAGATGGATGTCAAAACAGCGTTCCTTACTGGCAACATTGAGAAAAAGTTGTTATGGTATAACCCAAAGTTTCAGCATTCAATCTATGGACTGATGCGTATTTCGATCCTAAGGATGCTAGAAAGGTAAGAAATCTTCAGTGTTCAATCTATGGACTGACACAAACATCTCGGAGCTAGAATCTTCGATTTGATGAGGTGATCAAAGAATTTGGATTTGTCCCAAATTTGGAAGTGTCCTGCATTTACAAGAAATTGAGTGGGAGCTCAGTAGCACTCCTAGTATTGTATGTGGATGACATATTGCTGATCAGGAATAATGTGAATCTTCTGAAATGTGTGAAGGATTATTTGAATAGCAAATTTTCTATGAAGGATCTGGGCCAAGCTACTTATATATTAGGCATTAAAATCTATAGAGATAGATCGAGATGTCTAATAGCATTAAGTCAGAGTACGTACCTAGATAAGATTTTGAAGAGGTTCAAAATAGATCAAGCCGAGAAGGGGATCTTGCCTATGATAAAACGTACAAAACTGAGTGTGACTCGTAGTCTAGCAACAGAAGAGGATAGAAAGAGGATGTCTAATGTCCCTTATGATTCAGCCATAGGTTCTATCATGTATGCAATGCTTTGTACTCGACCTAATGTGGCCCTGGCGGTTAGTCTGACTGGTCGTTTCCAGAGTAATCCTAGATTGAAACATTGGACAACTGTTAAGAATATCCTGAAGTATCTAAAAAGAACTAAGGATATATATCTTGTTTATGGAGGATGTGAACAAAGGCTTGATGTAAAGGGTTACACCGATGCAAGCTTTGACATTGATCCAAACAACTCGAATTCTCAGTCAGGATATGTGTTTGTGGTGAATGAAGGTGCGGTGAGCTGGAGGAGCAAGAATAAAGCTATAGTTTCTCCATCTACGATGGAGTCGAAGTACATAGCTCCTTTGGATGCGGGGAATGAAGAGATGTTTGGCTGAGGAAGTTCATCATCGAACTAGGTGTGTTCCCGATTATGCATGGCCATGTGTTTCTCTATTGTGATAACAAAGGCGCCATTACAAATACAAAGGACCCAAGATCTCACTCAGTGGACAAACACATTCCCCGGTGCTATCAATGTGATAACGCAATCTGTCCATGATAATGAAGTAAATGTACACAAAATACATACAGATTTGTATGTCGCAGATCCACTAATGAAACCTCTGCCACTGGAGAAGCATGATCATTACCGACAGTCTATGGTTGTTAGATCTTTGGCAAATGTAAACTAGTTTATTTGTAATCTAGTGCAAGTGGGAGACTGTTGGATATGTGCCCTAGAGGCAAATAAATATATATGTTTTTATCGTCATATATGTTATGTTCATAATAAGTTTTATGTCATGCTATAACTGTATTAAGCAGAAACATTAGTACACGTGTGGTAAGTAAACAAAACCCTATCCCTAACTAGTAAAATACTCCATTAATTAATAGATGATCAAGGTTTCCTGATCATGGACAACAACCGTCAATGACTAATGGAGTCATGTCATTGGAGGAATGACGTGATGGACTCACACCCATATAATATATTGCAATGTGATCCAGCCACAAAGTTCAGCATTACAGTACTAGATAAGTGTCGTAACATAATCCTTAGACTGTGAGGAGATATCTAATCACTGTCACCGGAGTCTGCTCTAACGACATCATCCGCCACAATGTAATAAGGTGGCAATAAAGGTGTTGCTGAGATATTCCAAAGGGATGGATCGAGGCGTATGTGTCAAGAGCGGCATTTGTCCGTCCGCGTGACAGATGGATACTCTGGGACCACTCGGTTATATAATATCTACGAAGCTTGCAAGCGTGTGACTAGATCATGATGATATGATATCACAAGAACAAGTTAATATGTTTGTCGGTAATGAGATCGAACTAGGTATAATAGATAAAGATATCGTAAGACAAAGGTAATAGTACTCGATGTTTAGGTTCAAGAGATAAATATATTTTCGTGGAGAGCATAGGGACCATTATGGTTTTCCAGAACCACCTGTCTGTCATTGATTGGAGAGAAGTCTCGATCATGTCTATGCATTCCCGAACCCATAGGGTGGCACACCTAAGGGTATACGGCGCTTAGAGATTGATTCGGGATAGTTGGAGTAATAAGATATAACACCAAAATTGTTCCGGAGAGGTATCGGAATAAGTTCTAGAGTCTATGAATTGTTCGAAGACTTAATAAATACTCCCTCCGTTCCTATATATAAGTCATATAGTTTTTTGAGAAAAATTCCAGAATATAAGGTTTATTGCATTTCTCTATTTGTATGGATAATATTTTTAGAGATTTGATGAGGTTTACTTATCTTATGCAAAGTCCTCTATTAGCTCACTGCAACTACCTAGGGTTAATCCTAGCCAAACATGGTGTGTTTTTTTCTAAATATGCATTCCTTAATTTCCGTGCCAAAAACTATATAGCTTATATTTAGGACCGGAGGGAGTATGTTTTACCATTTAATTAATCGAATTAAATATTAAAAATTATTTAAATATAGGCATAGACCTAAATGGGCCACCATGAGGCAGCCCATGAAGGGAGCCTGCCAAGCCCCAAAGAAGGAGGTGGTCGGGCAGCCCACTTGGGCTGACCCACCCCAAACCCTAGGGTGGCTGACGACTTGGGGGAGGGGCAAGGCGGAGGCCCAACCTCCTCTCCTCCACCCGTGTATAAAGACTAGCACCCCCTCCCCCTCATTAATCCCTTGGCTCATTTCCTTCCCTCCCTCTCTCTCTCGCTCACATACGATTCGTAAGTTGGAACGAGCATACGGGGTGAGAGCTCTCCACCATATGCACACCATCGTGCTGCTGGAATCTCGGTCCGGATCTTCTTCCGTTGCTACTTCGCTGGACCGGAGCCCGAGGGTGTCTATATGTAACAACCCAGAACATAGGACAAACACAGGGTAGATTTAGAAAAGGGATGTGCATTTCATCACAAAACGGGGTAAATTTTTGCGCTTAATTGCAAAAAACCTAAGAGGGATCGAGGTTTCTCTCTCGTTTCTATTAGGGTTAGAGTGATGAGAGTGCTATAAATTTCGACATGATCTCTTTTGAAACTAGGGTGTTGGAGAGGATTTGAATCGGCATTTGAATTTGAATTTCAAACAAATATGAATATAAGTAAACAATAATTCAAATGAATTCATAATTCATAACTCAAATCAATATAACATTTATACGACACATTTCATAAATGAAGTATAAGAATTACAGATAGCTCATAAGTAAAACTTGAGCTTTATTGATTCAACACAGATAATACATTGTCTTTACACAATTCTTTGATATTAAAATTAAATTGGAGCAAATACAAAACAAAAATAAGTAAATAAAAATAAGATTACAACATGGAATATTTTTCCTACACTAAGTCTTCTAAAATCTTCATTTGATCTTCTCCATTTCTTGATCAAATTGAAACCTGCAAAATATAAAGGAAAAGAACCAGATTGTCCAGTAAGAAGTGGCAAAGCCACTTGGACAGTGGAAATAAAGAGAGAATGGACGAGATAAGCATTGGATGGGGGATCAAGTCCCAACCAAAGCCAAAGCAAGGCATATATCTTTTCCCCATCCACTACAAGAAAAGTTCTGATAGACAACGTCTCAAAATCGTCCGCTAAGGGGTATTTTTCTGATAGACAACGCCTCAAAAATCGTCCGCCAAGGGGTATTTTTCGTCAGCCTATGGGCCTAACCCCACGATATGGGTCTCTGCGTTTGTGGAAACCGAAGGCCGTGCAAAGTCCTACGACGATTTTT
>NC_061508.1:242358746-242373384 GCF_022539505.1 Lolium rigidum | reverse complement strand
ATGCATAGCACTCTAAATAAGAAAAGTTTTTGTTGGTTCTCATTTTTGGAAAAAGAAATTCATTTTCTCTTTGTTTTGAAATTTGGGGTGTTACATTGGGCATCCCCAAGCTTTGACGCTTGTACCTCTTGAATATGTCTTGGGGTGCAAGAGCATCCCCAATCTTGAGCTTTTGTCCATTCTTCATCTCATCACATCATTCTTCTCTTCCTACACTTGAAAACTTCCTTCATACAAAACTTCACATAATTCTAACATATATCAAACATCTATTAAAGTATTAGATACTGTAGCAACCTTTCAAAAAGCTCTTTGATCAAAAGAACTAAAAAAAAAGAGATTTAAGAGGCAAATGCAAATAGTGCAGAAATCTGTCAAAACAGAACATCAGGTAAAAATCTATTTTTTAGAAAATCCTCTGTTGCTTATCTCAAAAAGTGGTCAACTAACTAAAGTTATATAATAACCTGGGGAATATGTATAAAAAAATGTCAGCTCAAAATTCCTCTCTGGATATTTGTACGAATTTTTGTGGTAACAACACAGAATCTGTTTTCAGGATAGCAACTTCCCCAAATCTTACTTTCTTCCAATTAGAGGATATTCTTGGCACAAAAGCGAAATAAAAATGATAAAGAGGTTATTACAGAGTTAATAACTTCCAAGACTCAAAAAAACAAAATTTTCATAAAATAAACATGGGTTATCTCCCAAGAGTGCTTTTCTTTAATGCCTTTCAGCTAGGCGCAGAAAAAGATCTAGCATCAAGTATTATCAAGTGAAGAAGCATCAACATCATAATTTGTTCTAATAATAGAGTCATAAGGTGACTTCTTTATCTTTCTAGGGAATTGTTCCATACCTTTCTTGAGTGGGAATTGATATTTAATAATCCCATCTGTCATATCAACAGCAGCACCAACAGTTCTAAGAAACGGTCTTCCCAATATAATTGGACAAGAAGCATTGCATTAAATATCCAAAACAACAAAATCAACGGGGACTAGGTTATTGTTAACCATAATAGGAACATTATCAACTCTCCCCAAAGGTTTCTTTGCAGTAATATCAACAAGATGAACATCCAAATAACATAGTTCCAATGGTGGCAATTCAAACATATCATAGATTTTTCTAGACATAACAGAAATACTTGCACCAAGATCACATAAATAATTGCAATCAAAGCCATCTAATATCATTTTAATGATGGGCTCCCAGTCATCTTCTAACTTTTTGTAATAGAAGCTTCACGTTTTAATTTCTCCTCTCTAATTTGCATAAGAGCATTTGTAATGTGCTTTGTAAAAGCCATATTTATAGCACTAGCATTAGGAATTCTAGCAAGCTTTTGTAAAAACTTATTTACTTCAGAGATATTGCAATCATCAAAATCAAAGTCATTATTATCAAAGCTAAAAGGACTCTTGTCTCCCATGCTCCGAAAAATTTCAGCACACTTATCAGGAGCAGTTTCAGTGGTTCTAGGCAATTTTGTAGAAGGAGCGGGGACTTTTCCTACACCATTTAGTTTACCATTAGTAGTAGGAGAGTGGCTAGCATTTGGAATTTCAGTACTACTGGTGGTGGTGATGGTACAAACTTTAGTTAAATTATTTTTTTTGGCAATTTCATCTTCTCTTTCCCACCTAGCATGCAATTCCGCCAACATCCTAACAGTTTCCTCAATTCTAACTTGAATAACATTCAAAGTTTTACTTTCTTTAACATCATGAGGCATAACTATTAATTTAATAAAATCAACATCATGAGCAAGGCTATCAACTTTAGAAGCAAGAATATCAATTTTGCCAAACTTTTTCTCAACAGTTTTATTGAAAGCAGTTTGTTTACTAATAAAATCTTTAAACATGACTTCAAGATCAGAGGGTGCAATTTTATTATTGCTGTAGGAATTACCATAAAAGTTGCCATAAGCATTACCATTATTAGAGGGATATGGCCTATAATTGTTGCTACCAAAATTATTCCTATAAGCATTGTTGTTCAAATTGTTGTTTTTAATGAAATTCACATGAACATGCTCTTCTTAAGCTACCAAAGAAGCTAACGGAATATTATTTGGATCAACATGAGCTTTACCATTAACAAGCATACACATAATAGTATCAATTTTATCACTCAAGGAGGAGGATTTTTCGACAGAATTTACCTTCTTACCTTGTGGAGCTCTCTCGGTGTGCCATTCAGAATAATTGATCATCATATCATCAAGTAATTTAGTTGCAGCCCCCAAAGTAATGGACATAAGGGTACCTCCAGGTGCTGAATCTAGGAGATTTCTTGAAGAAAAATTTAGTCCTGCATAAAATTTTTGGCTGATCATCCAAGTAGTCAGTCCATGAGTGGGACAATTCTTTACTAAAGATTTCATTCTTTCCCAAGCTTGAGCAACATGTTCATTATCAAATTGTCTAAATTTCATTATGTCACTTCTCAAAGATATAATCTTAGCAGGAGGATAATATTTTCCAATAAAAGCATCTTTGCATTTAACTCAAGAATCAATACTATTTCTAGGCAAAGATAGCAACCAATCTTTAGGTCTACCTCTCAAAGAGAAAGGAAACAATTTCAGTTTTATAATGTCACCATGAATATCCTTATATTTTTGCATCTCACAAAGTTCAACAAAGTTATTAAGGTGAGAAGCGGCATCTTCAGTACTGACACCCGAAAATTGCTCTTTCATAAGAACATTTAATAAAGCAGGTTTAATTTCATAGAAGGCTGCTTCGGGAGCAGGTGGAGCAACAGGTGTACAAATAAAATTATTGTTGTTTGTGCTAGTAAAGTCACACAACTTAGTATTTTCAGCAGAACCCATTTTAGCAAAATTAAAACTAAGCAACAGAAATAACAGCTATAATAGAAACTAAATTTTTTGTGTTTTACAAGAGCTATAATAGAAACTAAATAACAGCTATGAGATTTGATTTACAAGATCTGGTTTCTCCTGTAACTTGTCCGGAGGTGCTTGCCAGGCCTTTCTCTGCTGCTAAAATGGATGGAAATGTGGCTAGCATGTACTCTGATAAGGCACCTGGCCCAGATGGTTTTAATGGCATGCTCATGAAAAAGTGTTGGGACATTATAAAGGAGGACTTTTATGCTCTTGCAAAGGACTTTCATAGTCAGAGGGTTACAATGGAGAACTTAAACTCCTCATATATTACCCTGGTTCCGAAAACAGCTTCACCTGAAAAGATCAATGATTATAGACCAATCTCCTTAACTAATACTGCTCTCAAGTTTGTCTCCAAAATGGTGGCTGATAGGTTGCAAGAGGAGATTGTGGGTTGTATCCACAAGAATCAGTATGGTTTCATCAAGGGGAGAACCATCCATGACTGCTTGGGCTGGTCATTTGAGTATATTTATCAGTGCAAAGCCTCCAAAAAAAACCATTGTGATTTTAAAGTTGGACTTTGAGAAGGCCTTTGACTCCATTGAGCATGAAGCTATTTACAGCATTATGAGGCATCTTGGGTTCCCTATTATTTTTATTAATTGGGCTAAAAATCTCTTGGAGACAGGCACTTCTTCTGTTTTTGATCAATGGTGTTCCTGGCAGGAATTTTAGGTGTAAACGAGGTGTCAGATAGGGAGACCCTCTTTCTCCACTTCTGTTTGTGTTGGGGGCTGAAATTCTACAGTATGTGGTAAATGATCTTAAAGACAAAGGGTTGTTGAAGCTTCCTATACAAGTGAATCAAACTGACTTCCACATAGTACAGTATGCAGATGACACGATTTTGATCTTGGAGGTTGATCCTGAGCAGCTGGCACTATTGAAGCAGGCTCTTCTAGATTTCTCAATATCTACTGGGCTTTCAGTCAATTACCATAAATCTTGTATGCTGCCAATTAATATCTCTGATCAGCAAGTGCAGGTTTTGGCACAGGGGTTTGGGTGTGTGGTGGACACTTTTCCTTTCACGTATCTTGGTCTCCCTATGGGTACTACTAAGCCTAGAATTGTGGATCTTATGCCTTTGGTGGATAGGCTAGAAAGAAGACTCACAGCAAGCTCCTCTTTTTTGGCCTATGGTGGGCGACTGCAGCTTATTGCATCAGGTTTATCATCAATGCCCATTTTTTTCCTGTGTTCCCTCGACATTCGTTTGGGCATAGTTGAGCAAGTTAATAGGATTATCAGGAAATGTTTATGGAGAAAGAAGGAAGGACAATCTGCTGGTCATTCTCTGGCAGCCTAGCATATGATATGCAAGCCCAAGCAGAGTGGTGGATTGGGCATTATTGACTTTAAGAAACTGAATGAAGGGCTCCTTATGAAACATCTCCATAAATTCTATAATAAGGAAGACATTCCTTGGGTTCATTTGGTTAGGCAGTACTATGGTCAGTGTCCTCCTCATACAGCCTTGCCTTGTGGATCTTTCTGGTGGAGAGATATAATGAAACTTGTTCCCAAATACTCTCCTCTGTGCACCATCTCTGTGGGTAAAGGAGATACAGCTCTGTTCTGGTCTGATTGTTGGAATGGACTTATCATGAAATTTAGATTCCCCATGTTGTTTTCTTTTGCCCTGAACGAGAATATATCAGTCCAGGATGTGATGACACAGGTTGATCTGTCAACCCTCTTTGAGCTACCCCTCTCTCAGCAGGCTTTTGTTGAATTTCAGACCTTGAGTCTGATGGTTTCTCAGTGGAATTATCTCCCACAAACTAATGATAAGTGGTGTATTGTCTGGAAGGATGGTGTTTTCACCTCAAGTTTATACTATCAACACTACTTCAAAGATATCAAGGCTAGTTGTGTGCTTAAGTGGATTTGGAAGAGTCAGGTCCTGTTGCGTATCAAAGTCTTTGGGTGGTTGTTGGTAAATGACAGACTAAACACAAAGGATATGCTGAGAAGGAGACATTGGAATGTCACAAATGATTTACATTGTATTCTTTGCCCCACACATCTGGATGAAGACTAGTTGCATTTGTTCTTTAATTGTAATTTCAGTCAGAGGGTATGGAATTATCTGCAGATTGAGTGGGAGCATGGTGATACTTTGGAGGAGATCTTTTGCCTCTCTAAGAGGAACTTTGTCAAGCCTTTTTTCACAGAGGTGGTGTTGCTGGCAACCTGGCACATTTGGAAACAAAGGAATGAGGCAATTTTCCAGGGGGTCCTGCCTTCTTTTAGAGGGTGGTAGAGGATATTTGTACATGATGCTCTTCTTCATGTTCATAGGATTAAAGACAAGCATGTAGATAGCTTCAAGCTCTGGGTTCACTCTCTAGTCTAGTTTTCTTTTTTTCTCTCTGTAAATAACTTTTGGTGGTTGGTTTAATAAAATACTGTGGGGCGCAAGCCTTACAGTTCTTGCTCAATTTTTTTTTGTGTTTTTGATATAAAGACAACTATAAAGGAAACTAATTTTTTTGTGTTTTTGATATAATAAAGCAAACAAAACAAAGTAAAGTAAACAAAGCAAACAATAACAAAGTAAAGAGATTGGAGATGAGATACTCCCCTTGCAGAAATCCTCTTTCTCCCCGGCAACGGCGCGAGAAAATCTTGCTGGCAGTTGCCGCGGGAGTTGGCAATCTCTGTGGTGTAACTTTTCTTCAGATCCCCGACAACGGCGCCAGAAAATCTTGATGGTGCTCCGGTGATGGCACCAGACAATCTTGCTGAGCGTTGTTGTGGAAGCGGTTGGGAAACCCCAAGAGGAAGGTGTGACGAGCACAACTACAAGTTTTCCCTCAGTATGAAACCAAGGTTTAATCGACCAGTAGGAGAAAGGTGTGACTTCTGAAGGTGTTGCTAGCTGACTAGTGGCAGGGCGCACTACCGGCGTCAGCAACAACGTGGAACCTGCACAGAACACAACCAAAGTACTTTGCCCCAACTTATAGTGAGGTTGTCAATCTCACCGGTTTGCTGAACACAAAGGATTAGACATATCGAGTGGAAAGAGATGTTTGCAGTAATTAAAGAGAGCAGAGCTTGCAGTAAGTAAAAGAGCGGGATTGCAGTAGACGAATTTATTAGTGTAAAGGAAAGGACATTGGTCCACAGTTCACTAGAGGTGTCTCTCCATAAAGATAAATAACATGTTGGATGAAAAAACTACAGCTGGGCAATTGACAGAATATCGACATACACGACAAGATGATTACTATAATATTTGATTGGCCATTACAACATAATACATAGGCCGTAATCCAACTGCGTCTATGACTAATAATCCACCTTCCGGTTATCGTCCAAACCCATTTCAATATTAAGTTGCAAGCAATAGATTATCACATTAAGCAATGTGTGTAAAGTAAACAATTTAATTACCCTCGGATAAAACATTGTTGTTTTCTCCCTAGTAGCAACAACACATTTACAATCTTAGAAGTTACTGTCACTCTACCAGATTACTAGAGGCATGAACCTACTATCGAGCATAAATACCCCCTCTTGAAGTCACAAGCATCTAGTTGGCCAGAGTATCTACTAGCAACGGAGTGCATGCAAGATCACAAATAACATATGACATGAATATATAATCGACCTCAACATAGTATACAATATTCATCGGATTCCAGCAAACACAACATGTAGGATTACATAAGGATGATCTTGATCATGTAGGGCAGCTCACAGTATCTATACATGAAGCACAAATTGGAGAAGACAACCATCTAGCTACTGCTATGGACCCATAGCCCAGGGATGAACTACTCACGCATCACTTCGGAGGCGTGCATGGCGATGTAGATGCCTCAGACGATGGTTTCCCCCTCCGGCAGGGTGCCGAGAAGAGCTACAGAACCCCCCGAGATGGGTTCTGCGATGGCATCCGCGATGGAACTTTTCATGGATGGAGGCTCGGATATCCAGGGTTTTCCTGAGATAGTGAATAAATATGCGGAGGAGGCGAGGTCGGTGGCCGCCTGAGGGGCCCACACCACCCCTAGGCGCGGGCCCACCCAGGTCACGTCGTGGGGTCGTCTGGCCTCCCTGTGGTGCCACTTCGTCCCCCCTCCGGAGTTCGTCTTCGTTTCGGTAAAATATTTACTTCGGCATTTGTTTCGTCCAATTCCGTAAATATTTCTTGTACAACTTTTCTGAAATACAAAAACGGTAGAAAACATGGAACTATCACTGTGGCATCTTGGTAATAGGTTAGTGCCGGAAATCATATGAAAGTGCATCGAAGTGTAAGAAAAAAATATATGAATTGGTGTAAAACAAGCATGGAGCATCAAAATTATAGATACGTTTGAGACGTATCACCATAGCATATGATCCTGGACTTCTGACATTCCCTCTCAATGTGTCCTCTCTGCCCACAGTTATGACATATTATCTGGGCTTTCGGATTCGGACCTCCACGGTTGTATTGATGACCGGTAGGTCGGAATCGGGGTTTGAAACTCCTATATATCTGGGGTTGGTTTGGTGATTGGATACTTCCTTGTCTCGATACGAGCCCTCTTTCTCCTTTCCTCCTGGACCTGCATGTAGTCGTCCTCGAAAGTGATTGCCGCGTCAATCAGTTCCTGGAACTCTGCAGTCCGTGCTAACGTTAGTTGCATCTTCATGTAGGGACTCATTCCCTTCATGAACCTCTTCTTCCTTTTCTCATCAGAGTTTACTTCCTCTGGTGCATACCCCGACAAACTATTGAAGTCCCGAACATACTTCATGATCGGTACAGTGTTCTGTTGTAGCTCCTCAAATTCTCTTTTCTTCAATTCCACCACGCTTTTCGGAACATGTGCATCCCGGAACTTCTTCTTAAACCCTCCCAAGTAAACACCCTTTCTGGTGGATGTACAACAACGACATTTTCCCACCAAGATGACGTTGGTCCTGATAAAAGATAGGTGGCATACCTAATCTTTTCTTCGTCATTACATCCCACCGTCCTCAACTTCGTCTCCGTGTCCATTAACCAATCTTCTGCATCCATGGGTTCTGGGGCTGATACAAAAGGTAACGGTCTTGCATTATGAAGGTCTAACAATTTTACGCCTCTGCCTTCATTGCCCTTATCATTACCTTAGCAAAGAAGTCTTGCATGTTCTTGTTCTGACTCTCCTGGTACCTTCTCCTATCTTCTTCCATAGCCCTCATGTATTGCTGGAAGTCTGGTTGCATCATAGGATGTGGTGGTGGTGGCATGTCTCCCATTATGTCTGCTGCCTCAGCTTCTCCCTTTTCTTTCGCTTCCTGCTCTCTTCGAGTTTCCTCAGTCTCAACTAACTCCATGATCCCCTAGTCATGTAACAAAGAGCGATACTCATAGTTACACCATGCAAATGTTTTCTGAGCTCAACTCAATGCCCAGAACTAGTCACACAATGAAATGAAGAAGCAAATCCAAAGCAAACATATATTATGTATATACGCTGTATATAACATAATACTACAAACATTATATTACATGTGGCATATATATAACCACTTATTATGGCTCTAAGCCCAAGACAACGGGAATTTAAAATACGTTCTAGTACAATACCAACTATATTACATTATTCCACTCGTAAACACTACTCATCGTCGTCTTCATTGGTCTCCGTGTACATAACAGGAATCCACCCGGTACAACGGCTGGTCTTCCGAACACCGTCCGGAACAAAGGTCCTTCCTATCGGAATATAATCTGAATCGGACGAAGTGCCGAGACAGAGATCTATCATGCAAAAATAGCTGGAAAGTGACGCGTATGTATCCTCAGTAGGATACACACCACCCTCATCCACCGTCTGATCTACCATCCACGGAGGATTTCTATCAACCTGCCGCCTCATCTTCTTCTTCTTCTTTTTCTTAACTCCAGAACTCTCGCCTACCTCAAAGTGAGATGTGATTGGTCCTCCCATATCCAAGTCAATCATGATGGGGTTCGTGTCCCTTTCACAAAGCCCATAGTGACGGGTACGATGCTGGGTAACCTCGCCTCCTTCCTCTTTCGTGTCACACGGAATAGGTTCACTTTCACTCCCAAAGGGTTCTCCGAAACGCCAACCAGTCGAGTTCCGATTGGTGACTCCGGATTGACTGGGTTTCCCGAATCATCTCCCGTATACCCTGCATCAAAGGACTCTGACACATATGGGTAGTGTGGAACAAAATTGGGTGTAGGAGGAACCGGGTTTGGTACCTGGTCACTCACATCTATGAAACTATCAGTGGTGAAGTAAGGTGTTGAGCACTAGGTTTGGTTCTTAAGTTTCTGCATTCGAGCCTGGACTTTGTCAGGGTCCGTGAACTCTGAAAGCATGTGTGTCACTTCTCCCACCATCTTCATGTGAAGTCGGTATATCGTAGTCAAGAGGGACTTGCAGCTGTCCATGTGTTGTGCTGCTACTTCTGGATGTTTCTGTGCCATAAGCAAGTGGTTCAGAGAAGGATCCTAATCTTCCTCAGCATGAGGCACATGAGAATACTCATAACATAGGAAATATGTGGTTTTGTGTTATCTGAGTTCTAGGATTGCACTAAAGATTGCCATGTGATACGCCGTTGTGAGTGTTTTTGCTTCTCCATAAGGCATAATGATACTCATCTCTAGTTCTCTGGGTAGTTGTATTGCCACTCTGCACTTGGCTACTACATCTCCATCGTAGTAGATGTATTTTATGATAGGAATCTTAGTTTCGCAACCAATATCATGCAGCATCCCACGCAGGAGATCTGTAATACTTCCTTCATAATCACTAAACCAGGTTTCGTTCTTCCTCAATGTCCTCTTTGGATAAGTACTCGCCATTCCGGTTGTATACAAAAATAAAATATTATTAGTGATGATGCATCATAATAGTTATAATAAAGAATTATCGCACTAAAAGATATGACAATGTTATCCTCAAGTGAATATCCCTACTTGACTCCTACAGGTTTATTCCCTTTACTAGGTTTTTCCAACCTAAGGTCGCAACATTTGCTCTGATACCAGCTGCGGTGACCCAACATACCACTTCATGTTGTAGTATACAAGTCGTTGATATGACATTCATGAGCTTCTTCACAAATATCACATCCCTCAGAGTGGTACAACAGAAACATTGCAGGTCATAACACTCCACATAATATTAAAAACATAGTTCTTAACAAGTTGGCATTCTCACGGGTCGGATGAGAACACCCTAAGATCTTACTTAATTTCCATTACAACTTCAAACTAAAGTAGACATGACGAGCTCAACAACTTATTTAAGTAAGTCACTACACTGCTTGGCTCTGAGATGTCTAAAGTAGGTCTCTACTCCTCCACCTCCGTGTCATCTGCTCCGTAGACTATCCCATAGTCCACGCCTTCAACTCCTCCTGAAAGGTCTGGCTCTTTGTAGAACAACTCATAGTCCCCTTCTGGTGCTCCGGTGCAGGCCTCCTCTTCGGTGTCACGGTCTAGCAAGGGTGTCGAAAGAAAGTAAGTACAGAGGTAATCAGCAAGTTCAAAATAGAAAAGGTGTTTGATGCACTAGCTACGACCATTGATCAGAAAATCTTAGGTCATGCATGTTTCGCAAACATCTCTTCAAAAGGTTTATTTTATTCTGAAAACTATGCCCGTCACTCTTCACAGGTTGACTAGAACTTCACGGAGTTCCTTTCCTGCCGCGTTCGTAGTTCCCTTCGCGGAACAGGGAGTGACAACCACAATTCAATACACTCTGCAGAGGTGCGTTACTTTTTCCATAAGAGAACTTATCCTTGTTGCCAATCGGGCGTACCTTCCCGTCCACACTTCCTTGGTGTGAGGCCCAGTATAAGAACCAAGCCAATCGCTGCCTTCTCCGCGACCCTGCATACCCACTCTTTTGTCCATCCGCACATCCCCAATAGACATCTCTCGATCATACGATTTTACCCACGATATACTATGGACAACCATCATAGACGGTAGAGCGCACTCATCCTCAAGGATGGGGATTTAAAGGATTTCCCAATGGATGCAGTGTTCACGCAACACCCAGCCAGGCCCTATCAAGTTCGTTGATATGCATAAGAAAAAAAGATACATCTGACTTCCTAGAGCCATTATAGATCTTATGGTTAACGCGATATGTACGGCGCTAGAATCACTAGACGGCATTGGTGATTATTCCTAGATGAGTATAACCCTTGCAATGGAACCTCCACCATCAACACATACCATGGTTCCATTGCCCCATCACATAGTCATATTCATAATTGGAAAAGTAACATTTTATTTTCAATGCATGAGTGATAAGTATATTGTTTTGCGAGTAAATTAATAGAAAATAATCAATATGACATGAGCAAGAGTGAACTTGCTTGGAGCCTGCGAGATAGTGCAGTTCGAGGGTTTGGATGGAACATGGACTTCGGGTTCTGAAAGAAGCATCATTGTACAATGTTATAAAATCCAAATGATATATGCATGATGAATTTATTTTTGGTTGAATCCCTTTCCCCGGAGTATTTCTTAAGATTTGTGAGATTAAAGCTTTATTGGAATATTTATTCCTTAAATAATAATTTATAACCCTTTAATATTATTTTAATGAGGATTTTCCTCAAAAGAAGGGATTTGGAATATTAGAATTTTCTCTTTGAAAATATTTAATTTATTTCAAAAGAAAGGATTTGAAGTATTAGAATTTATTTTTGAAATATTTGATTTATCAAATATGTAAAGTCATTTGGAATTTTCCTTGATTTTTATATCATAGGAACATTTCAAATCTTAAATTCCAATTTGGAATTCATTTCAAATCTTCAGAATTTTAAATTTGTATTGTTTATTTCACTTCATATTTTATTTTGGTTAAGGAATATTTTTTATAAATTATTCTTATTTTTCTTGAATTTTTGGAGTTATTCTGGATCTATTTGCAATTTAAAGTGGAAGAGTTAAATTTAAAGTTGAAATGATTTAAATCCTAATGTAAAAAGATTAAACTACCCCTGGGCCCACTGGTCAGCCTACCTGTGGCTGAACCAGACCGGTTTGGCCCAAGACCGACCGAGACGGTCCACTTCCCCCCTCTCTCTCACGCGCAAACCCTAACCCTAACCTCTCGCGACGCGCTGGCGATTTGCGTCGCCGCCGCAGTTGCCGCCACGCTCCGGCTAGCTCCGGCCTCGCCTGACCTCACCGCCGGTTGCAAAAGATTCCCCTTGCGATGCTCCACCTTTCTATATGCATCGATTTGACACTCACCACCTCCTTCTCCACATCGCCATCTCACTGCATCTAGGGTTCGATCGCCTCCGACGGTTCTTTGTAGATCCACGGCCTCCGGCGCGTTGAGGCCGCCACCGTCAACGAGTCATCTTCCTGGAGATGGACCTGGCGCGGGTGGTGCTATGGCGCCACCTGTGCCATCGTCTCCAGTGTGCTGGTGCTTGTGGTGATGTTGGTTTCGTCGGCGTAACGCCGGCGACTTCCCTGGGCTTGCAGCTGCTACGGTCGCGCGAGCACTGCCTCGCCATGCCGTAGCCTCTCTTCCCAGGCGCGCAGTAAGGTTTTCCCTTTCTCCTTTCTCTGCTCACCTCTCTACTCATCTCCATTGATTGTTCTTGCTCTTCTTCTTCCCCTGCTTTCTGGTGATCAATAGATCATGCAGGAATGCTCCTCCTGTGCTACTGTGTTTGATTCTCCTCTATCTGGCTTGCCCTGGCCTGATGTTGCCATTACTGGCCACTGGCCATGCCAGGCTATTACTTGTGTTGCTCCATTGCTGTTGTTGTTGCTCTGTATGGCTTGTCATGTGCATTAGTGCTTGCTATGTGCCTATCTTGCTCCTACTCCTTTCAATTCATCTGTTCCTCCTATGCACACCATCTGCTTGTGTTGGCGTGCTATAATTGATGTATGTGCTTGCTTGCTAGGTTGTACTGATCCTAATTGCTCCCATGGTTCCTTCTGGAGCCAGTGATGCTATTGGTTGCCATGCTACTCTACTGCTAGGCTATGTTGTTGCTTAACTGAAGCATTAGCCATTGGCTAAGCTTCCCAGTACTTGTTGGTCACCAATTGGTGAGCTATGATGCTTACTGATATATGCTCATCTAGTATATGTGCCTTGTGGTGCTACTGGTGCTATGCAAGTGACACTTGTGTATGCCTCTACACTGTGGTGCTGGTTTACGTCATATTATGACACTTGTGCATGCTCTGTGAATGATTTAGGATGCTCTTGCTTGCGGTAATTACCTGGCAAACAATATTTGATAGCCTAGTGTGCTTTCCTGAAGCTTTGGCTTCAGTAAAGTAACCTGTGCATGTGATCTTGTTGCTTTGTGATAGTCTACTATCAAATATACTTGATTAACCATGTGTTGGTAATGATTCAGTTGAATTAAAAGATGCTTATATGATTTTCATGATGAATTAGAACTAAATACATGTCTGAACCTCATTAGGTAATGAGGACTTGCTTGCCTATGTGGCTTGCTTGCTTGGTTGACTTGTGTTGTGACCTCAGTAGCTTGGTACTGACATTGGTTTAAAAGTAAATAGGCTAACTAGTTGGTTTTTATGAAATTAATAATATCCACAGTTGGGAATCATGTAGATGAATGCCCTGTGGTAATCTTTTGATGAAAAATGGGTCTTTACTGATGGTTTTGTACACCAAGTGGCGCTAGTTAATTTAGTTGGTCACTATACTGGTTTATCTAGATACTTTGGATAGTTGGGTACTTGGGTTTACTGGTGCATGTCCAATTACTAGATTCACTAGCACTGGTCTAGCCTCTCTCTTACCAACATCACTTGGTCTATACCAAGTGATGACTAACCCTATGGAGCATCTACTCCACACCAAGTGTGTGTAAGAGCATGCTTATGATGGATTGGATCATTTCCAGGTATGAGCTATACCTTGCTCCAACTCCTACATGGTTTCTTTTTGTTGATTAAGTGCTTTTGCTTGTTGATTTGATCAACTGGCCTTCACCTCCTAGCTCCTAGATGATCTTGCTCTATGTCACCATGATCTACTGTTTGGTTTTGCTTGGTTTAGTTTGGGTTGGATGGATGAACTGGATAAATGAGGCTATTATGGTGTTCGTGCTGGTGATCTTGATGTTCCTGATGATCTCATCCATATCTACTTGTTACTGTGCTATTTATAGCATCAGGTGATGCTATGCTTGGTCTACAGCACACCCATGGCTGTGTGTTGTGGTGTCCTGCCCTGGTTTCGCCATGGTGTGTGATCACTACAAGAAAAGTTGCCATGGCCGACGAAGTTGAAGTCGCGCCGTGGTTGCTGGTGTACCATGGCCGACGATTTTGGTCCCTCCGTGGTGCATGTCAAAACTTTTTTTTTCTCGTTTTTGAGGCCACCTAGCCCGACGAAAGCGGCCAAAACGTCGCGTATGGTGGCCCGGGACGTGGTGCATCGCGAATTCTCGGGTTCGCCGACCGAGTCAACGCAAATCCGCACCGCCGAGGGATGTAGGGCCCAGATGGCAGCCTCTCCGGCATTGTTTTTTCTCGATCGCGCCATCTCGTTCAACGTTCTCCGATCGAGCCGTTTACGATGCGGGATCATGGGTCCCGCATGTCATCCTCTATGAACCAAAATTCTTTCTATTCTTGGATTTTTTTGACCCCCGATCTCCGGCTACTTCCTTTTTCTTTTGATCCCTTGCCGCCTTGGAAACGTTGAGACC
>NC_061508.1:242330428-242358646 GCF_022539505.1 Lolium rigidum | reverse complement strand
CGCTATGTATTTGTGATGTGTGTTGAAACAATAGATCAACTATTATTGTAATATTGGATCATGTGATCTATTTGTAAGACGACTATGATATGTAATGAATGATGACTTATGATATTCAACTGTTATGTCTCGCAACAACAATATTCCTGGGATTGCGATGTATGGCATAACAGGCATCTGGACTAAAAAATCCGGGTGTTGACACCCAACGCATCTCCTCTTCATCAACAAAGCAACATGTCATCTCTCTATGCCCTATATTTTTATTGCTTCATACACTATGTGTTGTTCTTGGAGCATCTTTATTTTTGTTTTTAGTTTGTTTTGTTTTGTTTGCTGTAGCATATGTTGGATCCCGGCACATTTGTTTTGGAGAAATACCCGCTCCATTTTAATTGCATAAAACGCTATAGTTTTTGCTGTTATTGTTCTGCGAGTGTTCTAGTTTTCTAGTACTGCGTTTAGCTCTTGTTGTTTCACTTGAATTTTGTTCAGATATCATTAGTATTATTTATTTTTGTATGATTAGCTCTCTGGTTCATATTGTATTTCATCTCTGAGAGTTATTTCAAATAAGTTGATTGGTGTTGGATACGAGTAAAATGTTTCATGACTACAGTGATGCAAAAGGAAGCTTGTCTAGATTGTGGCATAGACTTTGCCATGTCATGTTGGATGTTATTCTTGCCATATGCTTAGTATTTATTGTTGTAGCATGACTTGTTCCAAATGTCTGAGAGTGCATAATGTGTCATTGAAAGAATCATGTGTTGTTTCAATCATAAAAGCATAATATTGTGGTATTCTCCTTTGATGCTTTATTGGATTGACTTGGCGCATGCTTATATCATGTTATGACTATAACCAGTCAACTAAAGCCTCTATGATCATTTAGTTTTTGACTTTTAATATCACTTTATGCTTTGATTGATAATGTTTTGTCGCTATGCATGATTATGGCCATTATTGCTCTCTTAGTTGGTCACTCCCAGTCTTTTGCTAGCCTTCGCCTGTGCTGAGTATGAACTCTACTCGTGCATCCAACCACCATGAAACAAAGTTTTCCAATTGTGTCCACCATATCTACCTAATAGCATTATTGCTATTCCAAGTATGCTCCTCATGTTTTTATTTATCTTCCAAATTAAATTTTGGCTTGAGAAAATTAGTTAGTAAAGCTCTCACGAACTTGATGGCACATTTACTTTCTTGCACTTAATAAATTTGATCATTGTGCCTATCTTATGAAGTCTATATGGTTGCAAATTGCGAGTTGGGAGTTAGTATAACCATGCTTTCTTGGGGAACACTTTCGACACATAGCACTTATATTTAGTTGATGTCATGTTCTTTTGTTTATGGATGCCTAGAGGTGCGAAATAAAATGGAAACTTGAAAGTCCATGGGCCGCTAATCTAAGCCATGCATCATTCATGGTGGAAATTTACAAATAAACCATAGTGAGCATTCTATGAAGCATTTGCAATACAAATCTATACTCATAGTAAATAAAAAATTGCTGAAATGCTCATTTTATGTTTGTCTTGTCATTTTGGTATGGGATTGCTCTTACAAGAGTATCTCCATATCATCGGGCAAGAGGTACCCCGTTGGCGGTTCTCAATGATACATGTATACTTACAATGGCAACAACTTATTTGGTTCCTAAGTTGAGTAGCATGAGGTTTAGGTACTCGCATTCAAGGGGCGTGATATTTTCAAGTTGTGATTTGCAAGAATATAGCTCATATTTGACTCACATTAACTTCAACCATTCAAGATGCTTATGATAGGGGCAATGAGAGCTCAAATCTAATAAGTACCATACTTTTTGGAAGGTTTATAAAACTAATTTATCTTGCTTACTCTGCAAAGAGTCTCTCTTTTACTTTTATGTTGAGTCTTCATCTTCTACTTTATGCACCACTAAGAGAGCATAATTGTCATTCTTAGTGCAATGTGCATAGTCCCAAAATTATTGATTAATTCATGATTGTGCTATTGCTTGTTCTTAAATTACTTGTATCTAGTCACCCTTTGAACTTTGAAGGTGTCCTTGCATTTATGTTTTGCTATTCCATAAAGGACATGTTGAGTACCACTTTGTTATGTTCACTCTATGCTCATAAACAAACAGTTGCTTTCAATGCACTATTATTCATGATCCTTTGTTTGAGTTACTCTTCATGATATAACATAGTTGCTAAGTTCTATTGAATTATATCTATCATTCCTATGTTTAGAGTACTTAGATCCCAGCTCACAATGCTTTACATGCTTGATCAAGATTGTGCTGGCTTCATGTCACCGAAAAAATTATTTTGTTATCACTTACCTACTCGAGGACGAGCAGGAGTTAAGCTTGGGGATGCTTGATACGTCTCAAATGTATCTATAACTTTTTATGCTCCATGCTTGTTTTACACCAATTCATATATGTTTTGCTTACACTTCCATGCACTTTTATATAATTTCCGGCACTAACATATTAACAAGATGCCACAGAGTGTATGTTCCCTGTTTTCTTCTGTTTTTGTTTTTCAGAAAAGTTGTACAGGAAATATTGTCGGAATTGGACGAAACATAGCCGAAGTAAATATTTTACCTAAACGAAGACGAAGTCCGATGGGGGGACGAAGTGGCGCCAAAGGGCGGCCAGACCACCCCACGGCCCGGCCTGGGTATGGCCCGCGCCTAGGGGTGGTGTGGCCCCCCTAGAAGGCCACCGACCTCGCCTCCTCCGCCTATGTATTCACGATCTCGGGAAAACTCTAGATACCCGAGCCTCCATCCACAAAACGTTCCATCGCGGCCGCCATCGTAGAACCCATCTTGGGGGTTCTGAAGCTCTTCCCGGCACCCTGCCGGAGGGGAAAATCATCGTTAGAGGCATCTACATCGCCATGCTCGCCTCCGAAGTGATGCGTGAGTCGTTCATCCCCGGACTATGGATCCATAGCAGTATCTAGATGGTTGTCTTCTCCAATTTGTGCTTCATGTATAGATCTTGTGAGCTGCCCTACATGATCAAGATCATCCTTATGTAATCCTACATGTTGTGTTTGCTGGAATTCGATGAATATTGTATACTATGTTGAGGTCGATTATATATTCATGTCATATGTTATTTGTGATCTTGCATGCTCTTCGTTGCTAGTTGATCCTCTGGCCAAGTAGATGCTTGTGACTCCAAGAGGGGGTATTTATGCTCGATAGTAGGTTCATGCCTCTAGTAATCTGGGAGAGTGACAGTAACTTCTAAGATTGCAGATGTGTTGTTGCTACTAGGGAGAAAACAAGAATGTTTTATCCAAGGGTAATTTTATTGTTTACTTTACACACATCGCTTAATACGATAATATGTTGCTTGCAACTTAATAGTGAGGGGGTATCATTGATGCATTTGGATTACGGTCTATTTATTATGTTGTAACGCCCAATCAAATCTCATAGTAATCATCTTGTCATGTATGGTCAATATTCTGTCAATTGCCCAGCTGTAATTTGTTCACCCAACATGCTATTTATCTTTATGGAGAGACACCTCCAGGTAACTGTGGACCTGTCCTTTCCTTTACACTGATAAATTCATCTACTGCAATCCTGCTCTTTTTCTTACTGCAAGCTCTGCTCTCTTTAATTACTGCAAACATCTCTTTCCACTCGATACGTCTAATCCTTTGTGTTCAGGAAACCGGTGATATTGACAACCTCACTGTAAGTTGGGCAAAGTACTTTGGTTGTGTTGTGTGCAGGTTCCACGTTGTTGCTGACGCCGGTAGTGCACCCTTCCACTAGTCAGCTAGCAACACCTTCAGAAGTCACGACTTTCTCCTACTGGTTGATAAAACCTTGGTTTCGTACTGAGGGAAAACTTGCTGCTGTGCTCATCACACCTTCCTCTTGGAGTTTCCCAACCGCTTCCACAACAACGCTCATCAAGATTGTCTGGCGCCATCACCGGAGCACCATCATATGGTTGTGGGAAAGAAGGACACATGAAGCATGAGTGTCCGAACAAGGCGTCATGGAGTGGATAGAACTCGGGAGGAGGACGAGAAGCCATATGGAAAGCTAAACTACACAACTTTGGAGCAACTTGGAGAGTCCGATCAAGCAATCCTAGGTACGCTGAGCATCCTTACTCATCCTGGCAAAGTATTATTTGATACGAAAGCAACTACTTCATTCCTTGCACAAGAATTTGTTGAAAAATACGGGATTAGATGCTCAAAACTAGAATATCTCATAACTGTCCTATCCGCGGGGGGAACAATCTTAGTAACCCACGTGAAAGAGGCACAAGTCATTACCATATGTGTAATGTCCCAGGTTTAGAGACGATCGAGGGGTAGATTTTAGAAAGGGATGTGCATTGCATCGTAAATTCTGGGGAAATTTCGCGCTTTTAAAACAAAACTGCATCGAAGGGGGACAAGTTTCTCTCTCGACACCTTACAGGGTTAGGGTTTCGAGAGTGCGACAAACTTGCTCTTATTCAACTAAATTAGGGTTTTGGAGAAGAGAGAAGAGATGTTGCATTACAAACTTAAGTTGCATGATTGAATTCAAATTTAAGTTGCATGATTGAATTCCACTCCAAAGTTGAATTTGAATTTCAAATTCAAACATTAAATAAATAACCATAAATCAATTATGAGGAAATTCATCTAGTCAAATGTAAATAATATACATTATGAACAATACAAATAAGAAGATAAGCTCATTAGAGAAAAACTTGAGCTTTATTGATTAACACACATTATACAATGTCTTTACATTATTCACAAATGAAATAAAGGAATATTACAACATATTACAAGAATTGGACAAAAATAGAAAAAGAAAAGAAAACGAAATTACAATGCAATGATCTATCCTAACACTACAAGCTAAACTTCATTTAGTCTTGTACTTGATGATCTTCATGATCATTGGATCATCACTTTGCTCCCTGCACATAATCACAACAAATAAAAGTTATGCCAAGTGGCATAGCCACTTGGCAGGGTTAAAAATCAAATAGAATTGGAGAGGATATGACCAAAGCCGCCGAGCTGATCCACCCTCAGCCAAGACACAAGCCGGATACCAAGCATGTGCACACACACACAGCCTAGGCTGCTCACAAATCGAGTGTGCATGCAAGCACAACACACACACACAGCTCGTGTGTCACCAAGAGAGGTCGTGCCTTGCTTGTCGACCAGGAGAGCTTGCAGGGATCATATATAAACTTTTCAGAGCCAAACCCTAGCTCATCCATCGACACAGCAGCAGAGTAAGTCACCAGATAGCAAGAACAACTCAAGAACACCAAGAACAGGTGAACAGCTAGAGCTGTTTCACCCATTCCCCAATCACCAGAAAATAAACCAAGATATCAAGCTTGCAAGGAGGAGCAGGGCAAGCCAAGAACACAATCAGCAGCTGAACCTCTACACCAACACCCAATTTCTAGGAGCTGGAGTGAGGTATACACAAAAGAACCTGAGCAAAACACTGATTTGCTCATAAACAAGCATACACTTGCATCACGTAAGCAAAGTGGGTGGAAAACCCTGTTTGTATCATCATATGGCTGCCAAGCCATTTGGTGCCAAGCAAACCAGATGACCTAGCTAGAAGGAATTCATCAAGGGAACATTGGTCATATCAATACAATGGTATAACCAAAGGAATCCATCATTGATGGATCCTGTCTAGTCGACCGCATTTACAAGACACAACCATAGCTAGCTAAACCATCGTACGTATAGACTTAATGATGTCTATTTTGTTTGTCAACAGCAAAGATCACTGAAAATCCAACAAGAGATTGTCCAGTGATGCATTCACCAAGCCACAACCAGCCACAGAGAGAGGGGAGCCACCATGATAGCACCAAAGGGCTGTCAAGGCCACCTCAACCCACAGTCAACATTTCCAGCCATCACATCATTACCCAAGAGGGTTCAGTATGAGCTAGAGTTCCCAAAAAATGGTTGGCATCCATCTAGCTCAAGAAAATCAAAGAAAAGAATCATCACTGAATTACAGTTCATCCATTTATCCATTTGACCAAGCCAAACTAGACAGAGAATTGAAATACACAAGCAACCAGTGGTGAGATACTTGCAAATGATCCAGAGGATCACTGCAAGCATCAGCAGATGCTTGAGCAAGCACCAACACACATCAGGCCAAGCCTGTGTGATGCACACACAATACAGAGAGAGCAATAGTGAGACACAGTTATGAAACAACAACATTTACAAGCAAATGATGATCATGTGATCATCAGCAGCTTGCTAGAGCATGCCAGCACATGCTAGAGCCAACCTAGCAACAAATCATGAATCATTTGACTAACACAACACCAATTCATCAACAGTTGCTTCACAGCTAATCACATAAATAATTCATGATTGTATGCAGAAGCACATCAAATGCTTGATGAATCATTGGATCATAATACACCAGCTAAACATATAAATTCATCAATGTATAACACAGATAAGCCACAATGATATTCAATTGAGCATAATCATAAATCGAGCACACGAATTAGCCACAATGGCTCAGGCACTTGCAAATATGCAAGAATTACACACTGTAATCAAGTCATAGCAATTAAAATGAATACACCTGAGGATCTGGCAAGCTTATCAACAAGAACAGAGGCACAGGGATGGAGTTAGACAAGAAATGCTAGCACGGCAAGTGATTAGGCTCGGAATTCTTGCACAGAGGCATGGCGGTACTACACACAGCAACAGCACACGCATAGCGCAGCAGCATAGCATAGCAGGAGCGGGCAAACATGGCGCTGCAGAAGAGCACCACAGCTCTTGCGCAGGCAAGCAAAGCACAACAGTAGGGCTAGAGGAGGAAGAAGGTCAGGCACAGGAGGGGAGCATGAAAGGAGGCGCACTTACCCGGAGTCGAGGAGAACAGCGTAGCCATGGCGGCCACGGCGGCACATGCCGGAGCGCGGCGGCGCCAGGCCAAGCCAGACCATGGCAGCACCACAGCACCACACACACCACGGCGGCGGAGCCACGGTGGCGCCACAGCACCAGGGCGCCAGGAGCGGCGGGATCGCCCAGATCCCGTAACCCTAGCCGCCGCAGAGGGGTCGAAAACGAGCTGGAGCAGCACCCGCTCCAGATCGACGCGGAGGAAGATGACCGCCGTCGTGAGGCGCGTCGATTGCGCATCATGGCGGGGGCCAAGTCCGGCGGAGCTCGCCGGAATCGAGCGGCGACGGCGGTGGCGACGCGAATCGCCGCAGAGGGATTAGGGTTAGGGTTCGGACGCGCGCGCGAGAGAGAGAGGGAGAGAAGTGAGGTGGTCGAGCCGGACCAGGTGGGTCGGTCGACCTAACCCACTAGGTTACACCGACAGGTGGGCCCAGGGGCATTTTTGCCATTTCACCAATTAACAAAAATCATGAAACTTCAAAAATCAATAGCAAATGTTTCCTAGCTCTAAAAAAATAATTAAAATATGAAAACCACTCAGTATAAAATTCTCTATCTAAATAAAAGATCAAAGAGAATTTTTGAAGACAACTAAGAATAAGTCTTAATTTGATGATTTAAATAATTATTTAAATCATACATATTATTTTCAAAAATGAAAATAGGTCCATTAATGCAATTGGACTTTAAAAACACCTTGACAACATTTCAAGGTTGTATTTACCCTAAATAGAAAATCTCCAAATCAATCTTAGTATTAACCTCTTACATGAAATAATAATGTCGTCGGAAGGGGGGAACCAACCCTAAAAACTGAATCATGCATAATTGCTTCTTTAACCATTGCCCTTATCGGACAATGATGCTATTTTTCAGAACCAGAGGACAAGGGTCAGTCCACACCATCCAACTGCAAAACTTTGCAGTGTTTAGGCAAGTTCATCGCTTGCTCATACCATTTGAGTATCTTTATCAAATTACTTGCAAAGTACTATGATTATCACTATTGCATAAAAAACCAAAACCACTATTTTCATAACTATGAATATGACTATGTGGTGGGCAATGGAACCATGGATTGTGTGGATATGGTGGAGGTTCCATTGCAAGGGTTAATATCCATCTAGGATTAAGAACAAATGTCGTCCAGTGATTCTTGTGCCGTAATACCCGTGTTAACCATAAGATCCGGAGTGGGACGGAGTAGTCAAAAGTGTTTCCACCTCTCGTACATCAACGGATGCGCTCTACCGTAGACACTTGTATCTGTCGGGGGCGAGCGGTTGGCTGGGGAAGCCTTAAGTCCCCACGGCATAGTCCGTAGACACTTGTCGCCCGAAGAACAAGCGGTTGGCGGGGGAAGCCTTAAGTCCCCACGGTATTGCGGTCTATGATGGGTTGCAGCTACCGGCGAAGGAGTTTGGTTAACGAGTCCCAAACTGTTGTCGTGGTCGGGGTCCACCCGTGAGTGGGAATAATGGGACCGGCGAGGACCCAGGGTCGGGGTATGCAACAAAGGGTGGGTGTGCGAGGTAGCGGAGGAACATGATTGGCTAGACCTTATACCGGGCCTCACACCATAGGAAGTGTGGACGGGAAAGCTGCCCGGTTGGCACCAAGGTTAAGATCTCTTATGGGTAAAGCAACACACCTCTGCAGAGTGTAAAGAACCGTGACTCGTCACTCCCTGTTCCGGGATATGGAAGCTGCGAACGCGGCCGGAAAGGAGCTCCATGAAGTTCTAGTAAACCGGTGAAGGCTGACGGACATAGCTCTTCGAAATAAAAGCAATCTCTTGAAGAAATGTTTATCAAAACCTGCATTGGTATTAGACTTTCTGGTCTAATATCGTAGTTAGTGCATTAAACACCTCTTATCTATAATGAACTTGTTAAGTACGCTCGTACTCATCCCACTCTTAAATCCCTTGCTTAGATTGTCTGAATCGTCTGGAGGAGGACTACGACAACCCTGAAGGAGCCGAGATCATCGGCTATGAAGAACCAGACCTCTCTGGAGGTATTGAAGGCGTAGACTACCTCATAGTCTATGGAACTGGGG
This sequence comes from Lolium rigidum, assembly GCF_022539505.1. Taxonomy (NCBI): domain Eukaryota; kingdom Viridiplantae; phylum Streptophyta; class Magnoliopsida; order Poales; family Poaceae; genus Lolium; species Lolium rigidum. The sequence continues at coordinate 242,349,623 of NC_061508.1, read as the reverse complement.
AGGCTTCCGGAGGAGATCAAGCTTAGAAGCACCGAGTAGTAGTAGTAGCCGAGAAGTGTGAACTCTTAGTATTTAGCTGCTCGAGGTAATAAATGTATAACCTAGTGAAACTTCTATATTGTAAGTTAAGTTGGGTTCGCCTTGAACCCAGGAGTATCACTCTTAGGACCCCAGAGGAGCTCCGAGACGATATATGTATTATGCTTGTAATAATAAATGAATGAGTTATGGACCTGCTATGTTCTGTTGTACTACTCTGAGGGATGTAATATTTGCGGAATGGTACTTCGTGAATGTTATATCAACGACTGGCATACTACAACATGCAGTGGTATGCAGGGTCACCACAATATCTGACTACGTATATTTCGCGGATCTTTTCATCATTCCCATGAAGGACATATCCGTCATCCTAGGAATGGACGAGTTGACAGAAAATGGAGCAGTGATAAATTGTGGAGACAAAACAGTATCACTCAGCAATTCCATGGGAGGATAGATAGTATTCCAGGGAGATAAATACACTCGGTTGGAAATAGAATTGGAAATGAACAGTTCGAAAGAGGTTAAGATCGAGGAGATCCCAGTTGTCAATGAGTTTCAAGATGTGTTTCCCAAGGAATTACAGGGTATGCCATCCGATAGGGAGATAGAATTCACGATAGATCTAATTCTAGGCACGACACCAATAGCTCAACCACCATATAAAATGGGTCTGAAGGAGTTAGTACAGCTGAAAGCACAGATAGATGAGTTGGAACACAAAGGATTCATTCAAGAAAGTGTATCACCATAGGGAACTCAAGTTATTTTTGTGGACAAGAGAGATGGAAGCAAGAGGGTGTGTGGAGATTATAGGAATCTCAACAATGTAACCATCAAGAACAAGTACCCCTTACCCAGAATTCAAGACCTGTTCGATCAAGTTCAAGGAGCGGGAGTCTTTTCAAAGATAGATCTGAGGTAAGGATACCATCAGATCAAGATCAAGAAGGAAGATGTTCCGAAAACAACCTTTGTTTCTAGGTATGGACACCATGAATACTTGGTTGTACCATTTGGATTGACTAATGCACCAACAATTTTCATGAATTTGATGACCAAGATATTCATGAAGTACTTGGACAAGTTTGTGATAGTGTTCATCAATGATATTTTGATATATTCAAAGAACAAAGAGGAACATGCCAAGCACAATTTTGCAGATCTTGAGAGAACATCAATTGTATGCTAAGTTCAGCAAATGCAAGTTTTGGTTGGACAGCATGGAATTTCTTGGACATATCATAACCAAAGAGGGTATAGATGTTAACCCAAGTAAGGTTCAGTCAGTTTTGGAATGGAATTCACCCAAGAATGCTAAGGATATAAGAGGATTCCTTGGAATGGCAGGATACTACCGAAGATTCATTGGAGGATTTTTGAAGATTGCAGGACCAATGACCAAGATATTAAAGAAAAACACCCCAGTTGTTTGGTCTGAAGGATTGCACGATTTATTGTGACGCTTCCAAGAATGGTCTTGGATGTGTTCTGATGCAGGATCGTAAAGTGATAGATTATGGATCAAGACAACTAATGCAACATGAACATAACTACCCAATACATGACTTAGAGTTGGCAGCAGTAGTCTATGCTTTGAAGAGTTGGAGGCAATTTCTTTATGGATCCAAGTGTGAGCTATACATGGATCATGAAAGTTTGAAATACTTCTTTACTCAAAAGGAACTGAATATGAGACATAAGAGATGGTTGGAATTCGTCAAGTATTATGAACTAATAATCAACTATACACCAGGCAAAGCTAATGTAGTAGCAGATGCTTTGAGTAGACAGAGCACTGATAATCAACCTACAGAATGGGAGATTCCAAAGGAGCTTAGGAAGGAATTGGAACAAGCTCAAATTCTGTTAATCCAGGGTGATGCAGTAGGAAGTGTTGCAACCCTGAGGATCATGGATGAGATGTATTCTGATCTGAAGTATGAGATCATACGGAAGCAAGCAGATGATCCCTTCATCCAAGAAGAAATTAAGAGGATAGAATAAGGAAAACCATCTGAATTTCAGGTGGCAGACTTTGATTCATTATACTTTCAGAAGAGGATGTGTGTACCCGATGATCCAAAGTTAAGTAAATTATACTCAAGGAAGCTCATGAAACACCTTATTCTATACATCCGAGAAGTACCAATATGTACATGATTTGAAAGAGATGTTTTGGTGGAACAACATGAAAAGAGAGATAGCCAAATATGTTTCGGAATGTCTCAAACGTATCTATATTTTTTGTGCTCCATGTTTGTTTTACACCAATTCATATATTTTTGCTTACACTTCGTTGCACTTTTACATGATTTCCGGCACTAACCTATTAACAAGATGCCACAGTGCCAGTTCCATGTTTTCTGTTGTTTTTGTATTTCAGAAAAGTTGTACAGGAAATGTTCTCGGAATCGGACGAAACAAAAGCCGAAGTCAATATTTTACCGAAATGAAGACGAAGTCCAGATGGGGGTCGAAGAGGCGCCACAGGACGGCCATACCACCTCAAGGCGCGGCCTGGGTGTGGCCCGCGCCTAGGGGTGGTGTGGGCCCCCCAGGCACCCCACCGACTTAAATCCTCCGCCTATTTATACATCTACTCGGGAAAACCCTGGATACCCGAGCCTCCATCCACGAAAAGTTCCGTCGCGGCCGCCATCACAGAACCCATCTCGGGGGTTCTGAAGCTCTTCCCGGCACCCTGCCGGAGGGGGAAATTATCACCGGAGGCATCTACATCGCCATGCCCGCCTCCGAAGTGATGCGTGAATAGTTCATCCCTGGACTATGGGTCCATAGCAGTAGCTAGATGGTTGTCTTCTCCAATTTGTGCTTCATGTATAGATCTTGTGGGCTGCCCTACATGATCAAGATCATCCTTATGTAATCCTACATGTTGTGTTTGCTGGGATCCGATGAATATTGTATACTAAGTTGAGGTCGATTATATATTCATGTCATATGTTATTTGTGATCTTGCATGCTCTCCCTTGCTAGTAGATACTCTGGCCAAGTAGATGCTTGTGACTCCAAGAGGGGGTATTTATGCTCGATAGTAGGTTCATGCCACTAGTAATCTGGGAGAGTGACAGGAACTTCTAAGATTGTAGATGTGCTGTTGCTACTAGGGAGAAAACAACAATGTTTTATCCAAGGGTAATTCTATTGTTTAGTTTACACACATTGCTTAATGCGATAATTTTTTGCTTGCAACTTAATACTAAAAGGGGTTCGGACGATAACCGGAAGGTGGATTATTAGTCTTAGACGCAGTTGGATTACGGTTTATGTATTATGTTGTAATGCCCAATCAAATTTCATAGCAATCATCTTGTCATGTATGGTCGATATTCTATCAATTGTCCAGCTGTAATTTGTTCACCTAACATGCTATTTATCTTTATGGAGAAACACCTCTAGTGAACTGTGGACCCCGATCTGTTTCCTTTACACTGATATAACAATCATGTTCTGTTTACTTACTGCAATTCCCGTTCTTTTTAATTTCTGCAAACATCTCTTTCCACTCGATACGTCTAATACTTTGTGTTCAACAAACCGGTGATATTGACAACCTCACTGTAAATTGGGCAAAGTACTTTGGTTGTGTTGCGTGCAGGTTCCACGTTGTTGCTGACGCTGGTAGTGCGCCCTGCCACTAGTCATCTAGCAACACCTTCAGAAGTCACTCCTTTCTCCTACTGGTCGATTAAACCTTGGTTTCGTACTAAGGGAAAACTTGTTGCTGTGCTCATCACACCTTCCTCTTGGGGTTTCCCAACCGCTTCCACAACAACGCTCAACAAGATTGGATGGCGCCATCACCGGAGCACCATCAGTCTCCAGGCAAGCTCAATCTTGCTCATGTCATATTGATTATTTTCTATCAATTTACTCGCAAAGCAATATACTTATCACCCCTGCATTGAAAATAAAATGTTACTTTTCCAATTATGAATATGACTATGTGGTGGGCAATGGAACCATGGTATGTGTTGATGGTGGAGGTTCCATTGCAAGGGTTCTACTCATCTAGGACTAATCACCAATGCCGTCTAGTGATTCTAGCGCCGTACATATCGCGTCAACAATAAGATCTATAATGGCTCTGGGGAAGTCAGTTGTATCTTTTTCCTTCGGCATATCAAAGGACTTGATAGGGTCTGGCTGGTTGTTGCGAGAACACTGCAGCGATTGGGAAATCCTTTAAATCCCCATCCTTGAGGATGAGTGCGCTCTACCGTCTATGATGGATTGTCCATAGTACATCGTGGGTAAAGCCGTATGATCGGGAGATGTCTACCGGGGATGTGCGGGTGGACAAAAGGGTGGGTATGCAGGGTAGGGAGCGATTGGCTTGGTTCTTATACTGGGCCTCACACCAAGGAAGTGTGGATGGGAAGGTACGCCCGGTTGGCAACAAGGATAAGTTCTCTTATGGAAAAAGTAACGCACCTCTACAGAGTGTATTGAATTGTGGCTGTCACTCCCTGTTCCGGGAAGTGAACTACGAACGCGGTAGGAAAGGAACTCCGTGAAGTTCTGGTCAACCTGTGAAGACTGGCGGGCATAGTTTTCATAATAAAATAAACCTTTTGAAGAAATGTTTGCGAAACATGCATTGACCTGAGATTTTCTGATCAATGGTCGTAGCTAGTGCATCAAACACCTTTTCTCTTTTGAACCTACTGAGTACCTCTGTACTCACTTTCTTTCAACATGCTTGCTAGACTGTGACACCGAAGAGGAGGCATGCACCGGAGCACCAGAAGGGGACTATGAGTTATTCTACGAAGAGCCATACCTTTCAGTAGGAGTTGAAGGCGTGGACTATGGGACAGTCTACGGAGCAGATGACACAATGGCGGAGGAGTAGAGACCTACTTTAGACATCTCGGAGCCGAGCAGCGTAGTGACTTACTTAAATAAGTTGTTGAGCTCGTCATGTCTACCTTAGTTTGAAGTTGTAATGGCAATTAAGTAAGATCTTAGGGTGTTCTCATCTGACCAGTGAGAATGCCAACTTGTTAAGAACTATGTTTGTAATATTATGTGGAGTATTATGACCTGCAATATTTCTATTGTACCACTCTGAGGGGTGTGATATTTGTGAAGAAACCCCTTCATGAATGTCATATCAACGACTTGTATACTACAACATGCAGTGGTATGCTAGGTCACCGCACTATACACCGTACGTGTGTAGAACTGCCGAGGTGCAACACTTGGAGCACATCATCGCTTGTGCTTCTACTCGATCTTGAGATCGACGTCGATTTAAAACTTCATCAACAATGTTCGTTTGGAATATAATGCTTCCGGTCTTCAAGGGTATGAACATCGAATCCCTCTATTACCTTACATCCACATAGAATAGATCTTTGCTATGTTATTCTCTCGGTAGGATTTTTTGTTTTCTGCAATGGAACCCTACAGTATATTATGTACCCCGATCTTGATTACACGTTTTGGTCAAACTAGTATGATAGGGCTTAAGAGGAGGACGTATACATTATTGGAGTATTCTGGTAGTATGGAACTAGACAATGATAGAAAGTTTGGGTCCTACTATTATTTCTACCTTTCCATTTTTATGTCACTAGGGATGTTGAATGCATTTGTTACTATTTCCTTGTGACGAACAAAGGTGATCTCATATCTTCTGAGGTATCATATTTGATATTCAACACCATGTCATAGAAGCAAAGGCAATACTTTCTTGAACTTAAATCTAGTTTGTGGAGGTTTCTCTTACTAGAGGAGTATTAATGGAATGTGTTGCATCGTAGCAACCATAGGAAGTTATGCTCATATAAATATTTATCAAAAACATTATAAAGTTACATCAATATTATGCCTTCTTTGAAGTGTTTTGATTCCATCATGTTTATGAGAGAGTAGACAAGTGAAATTATGAACTCCGGTCTATTTTAATCATAATAAACACCTTTTGCTTGCATTTGCAAGTCCATTTTATTTCCAGCATTCATTTAATCTAACTATACAAAAATATTTCTCTTGCATTTAGTTATCTCATATAGTTTACACCACTAAAAACACCAATATACTTTATATTTGCATTGCATTTTGTTTATCTTTCTTATATAGTTTGTTCACTTATTGTTTAGCTTGCATACATAGTTTAGTTTATTTACTTGTTACTTGCTTAGAGCAAATTTGACATATCTTTGCTTTATTTTATCATTTGTTTTCAATTCTAATACAAAATCTTGTGCTTGACAATCCTTGGTGAAGTTGGGGATACAATGCAACACTTTTTTTTGTAGCATAGTGAATATGATGTCATCAACGATCCATGTAGCCGTCTGAGCTGGACAACGACACGGCTCTTCAGTTGGCCCTCGAGGCCCCAGACCTAGTGGAGCTAGCTATGTGGCCCGAATTCCCGCTGACACTTCTTGAGTCGGCGCAGGCGCATCAACATGCCAATCGACGCCTCCGGTGACACCACCGCAACAACCGGCTCCGGTCCATCCCTGGTCGTAGTGGAGCGCCCGCGCGGGTGTGCCCGTGCGGAAGCGCGAGTGCCTAGGCCTCGTATGCATTGGCCTCCTGCTCCCGCGCGCCACTATATATTGTTATGGTTGCCGCCAATTTTCATCACCATGGACAACGACAAGGACGACAACGCGTAGGCCCCGTAGCCAGCGCAGGCCCTAGCAAGGGTTTTACATTTATTTTTATCTAGTTTAGTTATTTTATTTCTTTTCCTCTTTTGGTTCACATATGTATAATTATTTTTAATGCCTTAGCTCGGACACTTTTGGTGTCCAAAATGGACCGGCCTACAATAAATCACATTTGCTCTAACTCAACAATCCAATATCTCAGGTGTGCTAAATCTCTTGTGCAGCAAAATGTTGGAACAAATTCTTATGCAATTGCTTCAGTGGATCAATTTTGGTTTGCTATTTGTAGCGCTTGAACCATTTAGAAGCCCTCTATGAGGTTCATCTACTAACAGGTTGTGCACACGAATACGATCGGCTGATATATATCCAATATAATACACGCGTGAATTTGGTTTTGAGGAATAAAATAAGAGGAGGCAGCAAACGGCCGGTCGACACCGATGCCCTGCTAAACGTGGTAGTAATGGTAGCCACTGCTGTGGCGTCACCGGGGCGTCACCCTGGCCGCGCCGCCCGATTGGCCGACGGCGGGGCGGAGGCCCGTGCAAAGGTTAGAATCATGGTCGCCACCGGAGGCAGCGGCGAGCAGTGATGGTGTAGGTCGAGCAGGGGAACGGCTGGATGCAGCCGCTATGATAGGCCATCAACGTCGCTGAATCACTCGAGCGCCCTCCGTCCATGGCGGGACCCACCGTCCAGGGCGCACACTCCAAGCCCCGTAGGCGTGCCCCTGTCGGGGGAAGGGCGCCGCGCCGTGGAGCGCCATCATCGCCGTCAAATACCATCATCACCGCATCCAGCCCGATCGATCGAGCGTCCACGCCGGCCGCGACGGCCAGAGACCACCGGCGAGCTTGCCTCGAGCGCCGAGCCTAGAGCTCGGATTTCATAGGTGCCGACTGCCGAGGGCCGGTCAGAGCAGTGCGCGCGGCTAGCTGGCACGGCACGACTCTGCGTGAGGATTTCGAGCACCAGCCGCGCGCGCCCATGAAACTTTCAGGGTGGGCCCGCCCTGTCATGATCGAACCCTGTGGGCTACCAAACGTATTGCAGTGAGATCGCCGCAAGTGATACCGTATAAGCAATCTCAGCTATCCTATCTCTCAAGAAACCAGCTACTAGTAAATACATAGAATGGTCCTTGCAGCACCGTACTGTGTAGATGTTTGGAGCTTGCTTGACAAGAGACATGTGCACATTAAGCTCAAAGGTTTAATTTTCAACCATGGATGACATTCCCCCGAGTTCTCGACTTCGAGAGCTAACACTAACAGGGTTGTTCTAACTTGTACGGACCTCGACTTTGGAAATTAAACTATGCTTGTAGTTCAAGGACTAAATGCTCACATCCATTTTTATCTAAAATGAGCTCTTGGTCATTTGGATATGGAATCATGTGATTAAAATGGTCAAATGGGCAATTGACTTTGATGTCACCTTGAGTCAAATGCAACATGGAAAATGCAAAATGTGTACAAACATGATATATGGGTGTTCACATGAATTTACGAACAATACAAATCGAGTAGAGGTAGAATATGAAGATAAAGAACAAATTGCGTCTAGATTATCCTTATTAGCCCAATTATATACTAAACCTAAGAAGAGTTTATCGTTCACTCCCCCCTCCCCCCTCCCCCTCCACCACTACAAAATTTTCATCCTCTCACTTGTGCATCCTTTCTTCATCCTGCTAGACCGGACAAACGAGTGTCACCCCTTTATCTTTCCATGAGATTTTCAGTGATCCCGAGAAACCTCTTAGTTAAATGTTTTGCTAAAACTAAATTGTCTAAAATTTAAACTAAGGAAAATAATATATAAGTTTCTAGAAAATAAACAATAAAAAGGAATAGGAAATTTAAATTGAATTAATTAATTAAAAATTGCACGGTGCAACTATCAAATGGAAACTCTAATAACATATTTGTTTACTTTTATTTTGTTTTTTCATCGTTTGAGTTCTAAAGTATCCCCTTTTTTCAAGGGGAATGGTGTTTTGGCACATGGGAGCATATGCTCCCTTTATTTTGAAATGCATATTACATACATTTTGAAATTTCAAAAAATTGAAACGAAAAATTCGAGCGTACATCTTCACGTGCTACACACTCACAAAGTTGTTTCATAAAAATCCGACTTGTCGTGTGACGTGTGTAAAAAAGACAAAATTCAATGCTGAAAATAAAGCTTTTCAGGAGATAAATTTTCTCTTTTTTACACAGACCACAAAACATATTGGTTCATCGCGAAACTTGACGAACGTACGTATATTGTTGAGATGTACATGTAGAATTTTTTGTCAAAATTTTTCGACATTTCGAAATATAACTTTTTGATAGAGGGAGCATATGCACCCGGGAGCCGAATTGAATTTCCGCTTTTTTCATTCCTATGAATATTTTCTAAGTCCTCCACGTTCTAAGAATTCACCAATACCATGTCGCTCACAGTTGTAGTTGTTTTTGGATATGGATGTGGCTAATTGAATTTTTTTCCATGGTTGACCATGCGCCAACACAAAGTATCGAAACATTGTCTGCAAATCATCTAAAAAAATGTGTGGGAAGAAGAGGGAAAAATAATGGTGCTGAAAGCTAAGAGGCTTGTTCTTACTAGTATTGATGCTCAATTTAAAAAATTAAATTAGCCAAAGGGTGTATAGTTCATGGGACTGAATGCACATAGCAATTTTGTGTTCTTTTTTTTTCAATGAGCTTGCAAATAAAATAATGGGATTAAAATGGTGAAGTGAAAAACTAAGTTGGAGTCACCTTCAATCAAATCCTACATGAAAATGCAAAATGTGTACAATATTTGTATATGGGTGTTCACTATAGAATATATGGAAAGTACATTTTTTCAAAAAATTTAAGAGGGTTTAGGGTTTGAAATTATGAAGATAAATGATAGTTTGTATACAATTCTTCGTTACCACCCCAATAAGATATCACTCTGAACACGAGAATGTGTCATTGTTCGTCCTCTCACGCGTGCATATGTTCTTCATCCTCCTAGGTCATCGAAGGGCGAGTGTCACTTTCACTTATCTTTTCACATTGGGTTAGACTGGTAATATTTGCTCGATTTTAATCCGTGGTTGAAGAAAAAAAGATGCGATTCCTACAAACCATAAGTTAAACGGGTTTGCAAAACCTAAATCTTCTGAGATTTTTTTTATGCAGTCTAGGCTAGAGGATTCAAAGATTAGATGAGACGACTTAGTCACAAGAAAATCGTAATCAGCCTAGGTGGTGGCCAGATGTGCTTAGTTTAACCTTTGAAGACGGGAACACACAAATGGACAGACAAATCTCCGATTGGAGGTGCTTTGTTTCCAAGATAGGCAGCTTGGGCAGACATTTGGTCGTAGCGTAAAGACATGGCCGAGGACGCAAGGCCGCTGGAAACATGGGTAAATGGCACACGGCCAAGGCAATGATGGGTCGCTTTATAATGATCATGCCCTCTCGATCTAGCATGATCCTCCCTGGTGAGACAGGAGGAGCGCTGTCTGCCCTGCCGCCTGTGCCTGTGGGAAGAGATAGATTAGTTCCGAGGCGCATGATGCGTTTCGGTAGTAACCCCCGGCTCGGCCATGCATGCAGCCAGAGATGATGGCTTTTTTCTTCTCTTCTCTCGCATTCGCATACCCTCGCTCGTCCATCATCTCAGATCTTCTCCCGAAGAGACAAACGCTTGTTAAAGAAAGGCGATCGAGGGGGAGAAAGGCGGAGGCCAAAAGACGGTGAATCTTGGATTCTTCTTCCCCCTTTGCGCAATCATGCGCGAGCTGCCCGCGTGTCGGCCTCCTGTCCCGGTAGGGCTTGTGTTTTTATACAGAGGTACGGCCAGCACAATACGCATGTTGTCTCCTTCCGTGCTGACCATTGCGCTCTAAAATTTATGCAGGTGGGGGAGAATGTTCCACTGCGTGCGTTATCCAATGCTCCCTGTGAACAACCCGATGTTTCACCGTGTTTGCTAGGAGGTCAATTTTCTAATATATGGACTCTTCTGTCTTCGAAACAATGGAGTTGAGAACACGGCAATCGTATGCCATGTCGTTTGGATCTCACAAGAGTAGAAAAAATTATACTAGGAGCAACTTCACGTGAAACAATAACATGTTGTACTCTAATTCTTTGGTTTGCCGAGTAAATTTTGTTTGGTAGATCTTTCTCTAATTCTTTGATGGATTTATTTTAGACCAATTTGATAGACAAAGGCGAGTTTAGGTAGGCCGATAGTCACTAACGATAGACGTTCTACAGGTTATACCAAAACCTATTTCCATAGGATTCCCGCGATTAATTTTGTGCACAAATTTTATTTGAAAAATTGCCATGAGCAGTTGTATACACAAGATGGAACTAACGTACTCCAGATGAGCATATGAAAAAGTCAAATTCGTATGTTTGCAAAGAAAATATCCACACCAATTTTATGTTCACTGATGATTACTGTAAGCAATGCTATTTCAGCATCAAGAATGGAGCATGCATATGTAGTGAACTTATTACTAAACCAAACTTGCCAAAAAAAAACTGCCAATGGTTCAATTTGTACTATAGAAGTTCCTCTTACCTAATAATATCCTATAAGCCACAACTAAGATATTTGTTAAACTATATTCTTAGAGATCTCTATTAGGGTACTTGAGGATATTAAATATATATACATATTACACACATACACACAAAATATGTTATATATACATAAATATATGTGTAAATGAAATTAATTTAAGGACAAATTTTGTTACAACATACAATTTAAACATAGCACGAGCAAAAAATAATACTCCCCCATCCAAAATAAGTATCTCGACTTTTCCTAGATAAGGATATATCTATAACTAACTAAAATAGATCTAGATATATCTGCATCTAGACAAAACTAAGACACTTATTTTAGCACGGAAAGTGTAATAATATGCGATACACATTTATAACAAAGAACGATACATTTAATATTTAGCAACCAATTTGCGTCAACAAATATTAGCCACCAATAATGTTATGTTTATGGAAATATAGTTACATAATTTTCTACGAATGGCTATGTCGATATCCCACGATGCATTTTCCCGGAACAAATCCACTATTTCTTCTAGTCACGTAATCCCACGATGGATCCGTAACAAAATTATGTAGCAATATTTATGTAACTGTATCATTGTTGTTTAGCTACATGCTTATGTGGTTCACTATGTAAGGTAAGTAATAGAAAATTATAGTCTTTAAAAATATAAATGATAAAATAAGGTTAAAAAGTATAATAGTTTATTATAAAATATTTTTAAATTTCATCCGAATCATGTTTTGGTTTAGACTGTGTCTCCAATTAGGTTAAATGCATCTTATTTTTAGGCACCAATTTAGGAAAAAAACATATATACACCTCCCCTGAAACAATTTTACAGGTTGAAGAACCAAGAATCTTTTGAAAGCTCTCCGAACAAAATGCTCTAAGTGGTTGAAGAAGAAGCTCGAATAGGATAAAGTAAAAGGATATTCTAATTCGTGTTTGAGAAAATTACTATTAATTTGAATCAGCATTATTGCAAAAATATAGGAGCTGTTATTGTGAAGATTATAGGGGAATTTTCATATCGCTATGGCACTGGAGGTTGGTCCAATTATTCTCTGCAATGACTTTTTCTTTCAATTCTCACATTCTCTATTTTTAATAGTTTTTCATGGATGTCAAAACTTAATTAACATTGTGTTCTTACACATTCTGCATTTATTGCGATCTTTGAAATTTCACTAATTTGCGAACAACTATGACATACACAAACATTTCCTATACACGATTAGAATATCCTTCTATTTGAAATATAAGTGAGTTGGCTGACAGCTCAGGTGCCCATCTAATGCATTTTTTTCCTTTGAGATGGAGAAAAATGCAGGTGGAGTAAGAGGGTATAGTCTAGAGGACTTCCATAGAAATATTAGGAGCACTCGCACATTAGATCTTCAATCCATCGCTAAATACTTGTTGAAAATTACTTCCAGGAAGGAAAAATCGAATAATTTATTTGAAACATTCATTACGTATATATGTACCACAGTACCATGGTAGGTCGGGTCCAAATTTGATCATCACATCAAGAAGGCCTGTCAAACTTGACAAGTATTCCCAGTAAAGGAAGTATCTTAATTCCTTTTAATACAACCACCGCAGATATTCCTGCCCTGTACTACACATATTCACATTCACTAGAAATGATTAAAATTCTATCTAATTGGTACATCTAGGCATCAACATGACTACTCTACATAAAGAATAATGAATACAATATACATTTGAAGCTTCTAAATTCTAACAAACTAGGGATGAATTGCCTAAGACACTACCCGTATGTTGGAGGCATGCCGTCTCAAGAATGAGCTTATCTGGCTCCACAAGGAATTTCTGGAACCAAAGAGTCGTACACTAACTGATTTCATGGACCCCATTCTTACAAATTCCAGCTCCCGGGATACACCATGTTCTTCATAGCTCGGATCATCAAGGAATGGGATGTCAATCAAACCCTCAGACTCCACGTTCTTAAGCCATCCTCGGAGTAAATAGTTTATAACCTGAGTAAAGACGAATGTTGAGCAGACATCATTATTGTTGAAACAAAACCCGAGTTGGTACCTGAGCTTAGACTTCACAACTGGTGTAGTTCCCAAGGACTTAAGACCAAAAACATCTTAAATTTTGCTTTAGTTGAGATTAACCAACTAAATATTTTTTCACAAAATATACAGGGTAACCAAATATCTGAAGTGCCACAGTTTTTTTTTTCGACAAAGTGAAGAGCCACAGCTAAAACAATAGTACTCGTACACACAGAGTGATTGACAAAACTGTCCAAAATGTAATGAGAAACATGATAATATATCCGTATGCATGCAACTTTCTCACAAGAAATGCTAATGTATTTTTGGCTGTGCACTATGCACTGGATGTAAGTTTTCTGTCATATGTGTTAGCCAGTCCAAATGGCAACGAATTTTTTTCCAGCCCTTTCAGGCTAGCACCAGCCTAGTTAACAAAAGCAGGATTATGACGCAGAGTGTGGCTGATGGGGGCGCTCTATCGGTCACAATCGTTGCAAAATTAGAAGTGTAGTGGTGTGAAATGTTACATTCTAAAAGTACAGATTAAATTTCAAAAAGGGCAAAGCAGTGCTCCAAGAATGATCTCCCAACATGTTGATTTCAAAAGTTGCATGTTCGCAGCCTGATGGTAGTTTGCTCTAGGTATGTCCTTATAACAGAATGTCCATAATCCATAATGAACCCACAATTGTAACTGATATAAATCCAAAGGGAAACCCACAATTCTAATAACTGATATAAATCCTCATCGTAACTGATATAAATCCAAAGGGGAACCCACAATTGTAACAGGAAATGCAATGGTTTACCTCAGGAACCTCATCGTGAGGACAGTGACCGGCAGGGCTGATTTGATAATATGGTGCTTCTGGCACCTGCTGCTTGACTCTAGTACCCCAAAAAGGTCCAACCCAAGGATCTTCTTTCCCATACATAAGAGAAATCGGAATACCCTGACTTCGGCACCTGAGAATGGTCAGTGTTAAAATGGAAAACGTATTTTAGCAATAGAGAAATTCATCACTTGGGCTTTCCACTTCACCTAGAAAGTGCCTCCTGGAAGGATATCTGGCCCATTGGAGCAAACATAATGGAGGCAAATGATGCAGCAGCTGCTGGGTGCTCCGTTGTCTCTATAATACGCGAGAACACCTTATCAACATTTGTTGAGTGGTCAGCATATACTTGCCTGAGTATCTTCTGTATACTTCTTGGGTCACTTATCTTCTGCCACCTGCATCACAAAAGGATTAATGGACTGTATCCAATTTATAGGATCCAAATGCCTGGATAACGAACATAGTTCTGATGATGCACAAATCGCATAGTTAACATGACAACCTAGTAAGCGGAGAGAAATCATAATGCAACTGGAGAAGAAATACCGTAAATTCTATGCGGGGGTACATAATTAATGTATGAAAATGTATTTTTTTTCTTGCAAGAGTTCAAATGTCAGCTTATCTCTAAGATTGCATGTAAAAGGTTCATGAAAGAAAATGAGGTAGACTGCCAGAATAACAATAAAATGCACACATAAAACATAACTTAAGTCCAGAAATTTTAAGATTATGCAACTTGAATGTATGCGAAACCTAGTAAGTAACACGTACACTGTTTCAGTAAGTTTCCTCACAGATGATGGAAGAGGAAATGTCCCAGCCCACGGAAAAATCTTTGACAAATGAGGAGATCTTGAAGGGTTAGGAAGGAAACCCCAAAATGGTGTTGCATTAAGCAATGTGACCCCCTTTACAAGGTGTGGACTGGATGCCGCAAGATATAGAGCAACAAAACCACCAAGAGAGTTTCCTACAATATAAACGGGTTCACCGATAACCTGATAGAGGGCTAAACAATTAGCATACAAAAAAGGAGATGTAATTCTAATAGTTGAAGATAAGCCGTCGAAGTGATCCAATAGGAATATTTTAAATAGTATAAAAGCCATAAATAATATATGATTGACATAACGACCCTGTGAAAGATGCATTAACATTTATAACCAACAACGTTGGACCTGTCAACACAAAGATCAATTATATTCATAGGACCATCCTTAATCACACGATCCAAAACCAGCAAAACATTGATCAATCATGTGTGAACTATAAATCATTTTATTTTCATTAAGAATTTGTGACCCTCAAAGAAGTTCACATAGTGTTCCACATTTGTGAATAAATTAAACCCCGATTATGCGGTTATGAAGAGTTTGAATATACATGATATATGTGATTCTTGTCCAGCCGACCATAATTAGATTCTCACAAGTCTGTGTATAGTACTACTAAAAAGATGCCTAGATGATTAAATTGCCGTGGAATTTCATTCTTGTTATTTGTTACCCCTTGGTAGTTGGTACTAGAATCAAAATTACTTTTACAAGTGCATTTGCATGAAGTAAGCATATGCGCAATACAAGTGTCAATTAAGGAGTATGGCACCTACAGTAGTAACAGCAGATTAATACTATAAATCCCAAAATATATATGCTGAAAATCTTACAACCAAGCATTTCTTGATAAAAGTAAAATATCTAACTTGGTAATTATTGAAGGACTCCCTTGAGAACTTGGAAGACATGTCACCAAAATGAATACTGATGACACAACGAAGATTCCACCATTCAAAAAAAGAAACAAAGATTCTGAAATGGTACCTCTTCAATAAAATGCTGGACCTGATTATGCCACAAGTCTACAGAGTACACCAATTCATCTGCCCATGGCTGTGAATCTTGTCCAAAACCCCAATATGACCCCTCCTCCTGCTCCCCTTGATCCTTAGGAGCGGGATCTTCACATGGCAATGACATTCCCTGCCCTAGAAAATCCATCGTCCACACCTTGTAATCACGACCAAGATCCATCAGTTGCTTCTCATAATGGAATGTGCCCACCCCAAAGCCTGGTAGAAAAAGCACTGCCGGCGCCTTGCTATTCTTGGTGCCAGACTTCTCGTAGTATACCGTCAGCTTGGGCTTCCACTCCCACAAACCGGTACTGATTTGAGAACTGTCTGGCCCTTCCGGCAGACCCGGAATCACCACTCTCCTGACCTCACCAACCTTCTGGGGGATGCCTCGGAGAGCCGAATTGACGTCACTTACATGGAAGCTATGGCTGACATCAAGCTTTCCTGAATCACCTGGATTTGAAGCTCTCCCTGTCCCAACACACAGAATTGCACTTTTTCTTGGCCGAGCAAGCTTGGTCTGACGCGTAGCAAGGCCGGTGCCGAGAAACCTCCGAGCACTGCTAGATGTTTGATGAAATGCCAAGCAGGTGTGGCTGGAGGAAACCACTTCCATGACCGCTTCGGTAGCTAGCACACTAGTTCTGCAAGAGAGGAGCGAACTAATTAAATTCACGACGATGCACAGGAATGAAGAATTTCAGAGTCTATCTATATACAGATATGATCGCAGAAATGAAAGTGTTTTTTTACTGTACATGAGAAACATCCAGTAGGATAAGCTACTTACGGATCCGAACCTACAACAAATCGGCTCAGGAGTTAACTGAATCCGACTAAAACGGATGACCCATTTTATGCTAGTTCCGCCCACAAAAAGGCAGCCGGGATCTTACCAGATTGGCACCATTTTTCTTTCATCTAAAAAAATGGTACTGTACTATGAACAAGCAGGGGCGGACCTAGCGTCAGGCATGTCGGGAGTAGAGCTGAGCTCAGATTTTTTTCAGGGATGACTTGGATTGGATTGCTCACGTGAAAGAAAATACAATAAAAAACACTGAGAACAAACGGAGCAAGTTTGGGTTGCTCACCAGCAAAAGGACTCGATCCAGCTCCGGGTGGATATCCACGCCACACCAGCACAATCAGAACGAAGGAGGAAGAACTCCTTCCAGGTGGCGTGGTTTGGTACCGGAGGCGTGTTCCGCGTACGAGGGAGGAACAGATGTACTAGTGAGGGCCGATGGCCGAGGGGGTAACTTTGATCTCGATGGGAAGTCTCGGTCTACCATGAAGTTCTTCTTGCGTCCAGATCACTCCTACCGAACTCCCTTTTGCGTCCGGGTTACTTCTTCCTCCGCTTGTCTTCTTCTTCCCCATCTCCACGTCCCGCTCTTCTGTTCTACAGCTTCCAGCCCCGTCGTTCCTCCACCACCACACACTGAACGGAGCGAGCCCACCAAGTCACCAACCCATCTGAATATCTGATGGACTGCACCAGGTGAAGCCACGTCTCTAGTGCCCGAGGTTTACCGGACATTGGCATGCACGTGTTCTGCACAGATCATTTACGGCCTCACAAATGATTCAAAAGTCAATATCTTAGAATCTCTTGGTTTTCTTCCATCGAATGAAATAGGAGACTTCTTTTGTGCGTAAACGCTTTAATTTATCGTTCTACTGGAAAATGTTAGAATAGTAGACAATTTATGAGAGAATTCAATCACCGAAAACAACATTACAAATGCACTAGCATACTTAACCATACACATCAGACTAAGCATATGCATCAGATCTAAACACGAACAAGTAGCAATACAAGGTAAAAGAGAAAAAGCAGACCGAAAAGGTTGCTCCAGCAGCACCACCACCACCATAGACGTTGTTGATGTCGCCCATGGTGTAATCAGATTTCTCGAGAGGTGTCGGTAAATTCTATGTATTTTAAAATGTCGCAAGAGGCGTCGGTGACCAACTTTAGAGACATGTGGGAGGCTAAGGTACCTTGTAAGATTAAATTTTCTCTCTTAACAAGCCACCCTCCGGTCAGCAGATTGCCATTCGCCACAGGCATGCTAATGGTGCATGCGCCTTGTGTGGTGCGTCTGAGAATGCAACTCTTTTTTTTTCTCATGTACCGTGGCAAAGGGCTGCTGGGTGCAACTGGTACTAGGCAAATTTCGTCCAATTTCATGCCATTCTTCCTAGTTTTGTTGGATACCCGCATAAAATCTTGTGGGCACTATTTTTAGCACAATCGTGGGCCTTGCGGCATATCCGCAATAAGATTATGATCGAGAAGAAAGTCATTAACCATCCCACTAACGTTATTTACAAAACTGCGATTTTCTTGCAACTATGGAGCATCAGGTTCAAGGCATGGGAAAAGGAGGGGCCTAGCTGAATGACAAATGAGGCGCGGGAGTTGTACGCATCAATGAGGCAAAGAAACAGAAGCCCAAACGAGTAGCTTGATTGAGATCGTTTAATCCTTAGTCTGGTGTTGTTCGGCTTCTCGTTGGGGAGGTCGTCTCCGGGATACTCTTCTGTTAGTTTGTTTCTGTCGTGCTTGTGTTAGTCCGTTCAGCGAAGCTGTATGCCGTGGTGTGGTCTTGTAAACTTTGTGAACTTCCGGCTTTATTAATTTAAAGTCGGGCATCTAATGTCTTTTATCTAAAAAAATGGTGGGAGAAGCAGTTCCTTCTATGTCAATCTATAACAGTAATGCAAAAGAAAGTGTAAGGGTATATTGCCCCTATGTGTGGTTTTGGTAATTAATGACAACCCCTATGGACTAATGTTTTCATTGAGTTTATACGAAGGAATATTCCATAGGTACTACTTGTATTCCATGTGTTGGATTCAAGTATGGATGCCATGAAGATAAAGATACACCTTGTGTATTGGCATCAAGATCACCGATTTGAATATATATATGTGATATGATCAAGAAGAAGAAATGAAGATGGAGTTCTTATGTGGAACTCAATATTAGCCATGCTCTATCTTATGTAATAAGCAATAAATGATCAAGATCTTGAGAGCTTGATTCCAAGTGAAGAATTCTTTATACACCTCAAGATATTATGATAGAGTATGAGAAGATACAAGGTTGAGTTGGGCAAGTTCAAGATGAGCATCTCAAGTGGATCATATGCTTGAAGCTTGCCGTCCATTTGA
>NC_061508.1:242289734-242330328 GCF_022539505.1 Lolium rigidum | reverse complement strand
AAAACCAACACGAGGTTGATCCCCGGAACATCCTTTCTAGGGCTAGCAAACGCCACCCTACACGCCGGCTGGATCCTCCAACCCTTTGTAAGGCCTAACTATTGCGGATGTTAAACTAATCCTTGATGAAACAAGGAGCAACCGTAACGGATCAGATCTACTAAACTATGATCAAGCGGGGTGCCGCCCTACACCTAAGATAGGTGTAAGGGCGGCTAGACATGCAAGGGTTGCACTACGACGAGCATGTAATATGAAGAACAATGCTAACCCTAACATGTCTAAGATAACTACGTTGCTCGCCATCAAAAGGCTCGATACGAGCAACGCATGAACAACGTGGGCGAGGCTTGTGCTCTGCCTAGATCGCAAGATGCGATCTAGGCAGCATGGTGCTACCGGTAGAAACCCTCGAGACGAAGGAGTTGGCGATGCGCCGAGATTTGTTTGTGGTTGAACGTTGGTTGTTGTTTATTCCATAAACCCTAGATACATATTTATAGTCCAGCGGACTTTCTAATGTGGGCGTGTTATCACCAGAATTTGACCAAGTCAGAGGTGGGCCGCGATCGAGATGGACGTGAAGAAATATATATAGAAGAAGTATGTGGATCGGCCTTTTATACCAAGTTGGGCTTAATTGCCCGTGTATCTGTAACATATTAGATCATATCTTAGTTTAGAGATAGAGTCTTACTCGTGCACGATTTAGTGCACGCCCACATTAGAAAGTCCGCTGGACTATAAATATGTACCTAGGGTTTATGGAATAAACAACAACCAACGTTCAACCACAAACAAATCTCGGCGCATCGCCAACCCCTTCGTCTCGAGGGTTTCTACCGGTAAGCATCATGCTGCCTAGATCGCATCTTGCGATCTAGGCAGCACAAGCCTGCCTACATTGTTCACGCGTTGCTCGTACTGGAAGCCTTTTGATGGCGAGCAACGTAGTTATCTTAGACATGTTAGGGTTAGCATTGTTCTTCATGCTGCATGCTTTCGTAGTGCAACCCTTGCATGTCTAGCCGCCCTTACGCCTATCTTAGGCGTAGGGGCGGCACCCGCTTGATCATAGTTTGGTAGATCTGATCCGTTACGATTGCTCCTTGTTCTACAAGGATTAGTTTAATATCTCGCAATAGTTAGGCCTTACGAAGGGGGAGGATCCAGCGGCACGTAGGGTGTCGTTCGTTGGCCCTAAGCGGGATGTTCCGAGGATCAACCTCGTGTTGGTTTTTAGGCCTTGCTTAGGATCGGCTTACGATCACCGTGCGTGGCCGCGAGGCCCAACCCGGAGTAGGACGATCCGATTATGCGGTGAAAACCCCACATCGTCGTAGATCTCATTAGCTTTACCTTGATCAAGCAGGACCACCATATATTCGGACACCTCGTCTGAATCATGGGTGGATCGGCTCTTGAGCCGATTCACAGGATAACCTGAGAGCCGATCGAGGCTCGTATTTAACGTTTACGTGTGTGCCCTGCAGGAAACTAAGCGAGGCATCATCCACACCTTCCTGACTGGTATAGGTCAGTGGCACGCCCTTGTGATAAACATCGGTGCGTGCGACCGGAAGGCTTTGCGGGCCGTCGCTCGGAGGGACTAGGGCCGCCGCAGCCCCTAGTTGTTCCCGGCTCTACGGTGTTGCCCGTCTCTACCCGCCGGTGGGTTTCTGACGTCAACACATTCTGGCACGCCCGGTGGGACAGTCGACGACATCCACGACATCGCCATCTACATCCAAGATGGCGGAAGACACTCCGGTCACGTACGCGGATCCGCCCGATGAGCTCAAGAAGAAGCATGACGAGATCAAGGCAACCTCGAAGCCGAACTCATCGGCTCCTTCCACCGAACCCGCTCCCATGGCGTCGGTGGAAGGGTTTCACACCTGAAGGCGCGCTCGATGGAGTGGACCTCGTCCGCCCCGTCGAAGAACGCACCAGGTCGCTGCGGCGGGAGATCAACTACATGGTGGCTCATTCGCTGCACCGCCACTCGAGAGCCTCGGTGAACACCTTGGAGCGTGTCGCTCGCGCGTCGTTCGAGAAATCATGAGTCACCGGTACTCCCCGTCGGGACCGGCTCGGGGACTTTCAAAGGAGAGATGCCGCTCCAGCCCCGGCCGATCGCATGGGTAGCACCGGAACCGCCGAACCCATCGGCATACGTCGTCTACAAGATTGGTGGTGATCCTAGTGACTACCAATTCTTGCCCGAGCCAGCCTAAGGAGGTCCCGCACGGATACGCGTGCGCATACGTGCCGACAGACAACGCCTTGGCGCTCTCGAACCGAGGCTGCAATAACGGCGGCCTCCGGAACGGCAGAGGAACGCCGAGGAGCCGATCCCGAGAAGCGGTCGTGGCCGGCTAAGTACGCCGCCCGACGAACCTCCAAAGCTCAGCTCCTGCAGCTGGCTTAGAACCGAGAAAACAAGCATGGCTGGTCAAGTATGCCACCCCGGCGAATCTTCGGGTTCGACACCTTCAGCCATCTCGGCGGATCAGATTTGTGCAATCTCGAAAGATCAGTTCGGCATGATGCCGAAAAGGAAGGCGTTCGGCTACACCAAGCCGTACCCCATCAGCCTACGAACTGATCCCGCTGCCACCTAAATATCGGCTCCCGGACTTCACAAAGTTCGGTGGATCGGACGGGTCCAGCTCCATCGAGCATGTGAGCCGATATTTGGCACAGCTGGGCACGATCTCGGCGTCAGATGAGTTGGCGCGTGAGGTTCTTCTCGCGGTCCCTCACGAGATCGGCTTTCGGGTGGTACACATCGCTACCACCGAACTCCATCCAGACACCGGAAGCAGCTTGGAAGAGCAGTTCCATGAGCAGTACCATTCGAAGCTTCCGAGTCTAGCATTGCCGATCTAGCACAAGCCTGCGTCGAAGCGCGGAGAAACCGTGACGAATACATCCGGCGCTTCAGGAATCTTAGGAACCGATGCTTTTCGGTTCGTATAAATGAGAAGGAAGCAGCCGAGTTGGCGTGAGTGTGCCTTGCAACACCGCTCAAGGACACGGCCTCCCAAGCAGATTATCCTCGCCGGCGCACATGGTTCGAAACTTTCAGCATATGAACAGCGCCACCCGGACCTGTACCAAGACAAGTTCAAGCGTGCAGTGGCCCCGGTCGATGCGAGAGGAAGACGAAGTTCCTGCGGGAGACCAAGAAGTAGCGATGGCTGAGTGGACTCGGGGAGGAACCCCCGTGTCCCGCAAGTGGGTAAAGCCACCGAGGCCCGCCCGGGGATTTGATTTTGACGTAACCAAGACCGAGCAAATCTTCGACCTCCTACTCAAGGAAAAGCGAGTTGAAGTACCGAAGGTCTCAAGTTCCCCACGGCGCAAGAGCTGAATGGAAAGCCATACCGCAAATGGCATAACTCGCTCTCCCATGCCACCAACGACCGCAGGGTGTGGCGTCGGCACATCCAAGCGGCGATAGAGAACGGGCGTCTAATTTTCAACCGATACGCCATGAAGGTCGACACACACCCCTTCCCTGCCGTAAACATGGTGGAGTATGCTTGCCATGCGGGGTGCCAGCCGGGTTTCCGTGCAATATCAACATGGTAGATCTTGGACACCACGCCGGCAAGGATGGAGATGAGGGCGAGCTGCTCTCATAGCAAAGATACGAGAGGAAGCCGCTCCACGCGATCGGCTCCGCCAAGACGGCAAGCGCTACGTCACAGAGGGAGAAGTGAAGAACATAAGATATCAGCGACCTCTCTCTGATCACCTCCTCAACAAGTATGTGGGTCAATACGACCAACGCCGGCGGTCCAGCGATGATGATGAAAGAGTTCGTCTGGCCAGAGAAGCCAGAAGACATCGTCGGCAGAATCACGATGAGGAGGAGCACGAGCGTTGTGCCAAGGGAAAGGCAAGGGAGCAAGGCGACGAGGACAGGCACTGGAATTGTCCCTTCTTCAGGCACTGCTGGGATTCAGGAATGAGCCGATTGCCAACAATCGGCAACTGCCCAGAATGCAACCAGAAGAAGAAGGATGCAGCCAACGTGTCCGTGTTCGAGCGCTTAGGACCTCTCCCGCCACAGAGCAAACGAGCTGAGTCCCCTCGATTGGAAGATCTCGAAGATTCAGAAGACGAGGGAGAAGAAGAAGACAGGTACCACCGGCCAAGGTGGTGCCCTGACGGACTCGGCCGTTCCCGAAACGCAGGGTTCAACGATTGCGCGGCCTGGAAGAAGCCGAGAGGTTATACTTGCATACATTGAGGAAGGCAAGGCCTGACCTCGGCTGCAAAGGTTCGGCGAACCCTGGATGAAGAGGGTCGTCCACGGAAAATGGAGTGGCGCCCCAAGCAAAGGAAAGCCGATGATGAAGCATCGGCTGGCACAAACATGGTGCTCGTTCTTCCGGCAGAGCTTAGCGCTCCACGATCACACGATGCATTCAAGGTGGGCGACGGCAAGCGTGCCAACACGATGAAGTCGGAGATTGGGCTGGTCTTATCTACCGGCCTGAACGAGTAACAAGAACACGTCAATGAGCAAACATGGCGAGGCTGATCCTTGTGATCGGCCCCCAAAAAATTTATGAAGGGACATCACAAAACCTTCGCCGAGCAAACAACGTGGAGGCCGATTCCAGCAATCGGCCAAAATTATCCTCACCCACCGTTCCGCTTGGGTTCAACATGTTATCCCACAGAGCCGATACCATCAATCCTCTTGACAGAATCGGCTCGGGGGCACCCAGGTGGATAAAATACGAGGATATGCAACTAGAAGCGTCTCGTCCTTTGGTGATGAGTATTGGAATATGGGGGCCGATGCACTAGTCGGCCGTAAAAAAAAAAAAAATAGACATCTGAAAATTCGAAAATTTTCGAACACAGCCGATGCAGCAGACATCGACTTAAGGATGCGAAAGCCGATGCATGGCCATCGACTCAAGAGGAATAACTGTTACGATCAGAGGGTCAATGGAGCATAAAGGGAGGTTTTTTATGAAGGAACTCCTCAATGGAGTAGTTGGAAGCTCAGATCCTCTCTTCAAGAACAATGCCAGGAGCAGCCTAGACGTACAGATCAGGTCAAGGATGGATTACATGAAATCCGCCAAAAGAAAAGAGCCGATCTAGCCGGCAAGAACTGAAGAAACTCGGGGGGCAGCTCGCCCTAAAGGTTATTGCCCTAGGAAGCCGATTTAATTGGAATCGGCTAGCCCCGCGACACGACTGGTTTGGAGAGCGGTGTTCTGTTACAGAGTCATCAGTTTGAGCATCCAAGACGGTTCCAGGGCTCTTTTAAAGTCGCTTGCTCAAAGATCAAATCGCCAGCTTGCCAGGATCGGCTGTGTCATCGTCATCGGCAGAAGCCAGCTAGCTTGGAGGGATGGCTAAATTGGCCCGTCTCGCAGATTATCATGAAACTGATGCGTTACCATCAGTCACTAAGCATGGATTAGGCCAACAGTCGACAAATTCCGCATAGAAGAAATCGGCGAAATCAAGCTAAGGGGATTCTTCATTAATATGAGGATTTCTTACAATGGGGAGCTGATTGCTCAAGGAGGGAAGAACAAAAGAAGGGTCTATTGACGAATCTACTACTGCTAGGCCTATACTATTAGATCCTAATCTACGGGCCATCACTGCCCTCATCGTCATCCTCAGAACTCTCATCGGCACTGCTGCCGATGGGCTCCTCGTCGCTACTCCCGTAGCCCTCCACGGGGGCTTCATCCCGTCTTCGTCGTCGCCGCGCGTCGTCGTCCCACCACATGCGGAGGCGCTTCGCCGGCGGGTAGCCCTCGAGGGAGTCGTCGTCTTCGTCGTCTTCTTCTCCCTCTTCTTCGGAGGTGGGGCAGCCGTCCCGGGAGAACCGGTCGTCCTCACTTTTGGGCTCCGGTTCCCCATCGGCGAGGAACTGAAGATCTTCATCCCCGCTGGTCAAGGACTTGTCGTCCTCAGACCAAATGGAGGAGGCATGGCTCTCCACGTCCCAGTCTTCCGGGGCACGAATCTCTGGCGGCGTCTCGCGGGAGGAGTCGGACCCGTAGGAAAACTCGGAGGAAGAGGAAGAAGACATGGCGGCACAGAGGGTTTTTGGGTGCTAATGCGAGAAGGACGAAGGAGACGCAGGTTGTTTAGAACGGTTAAATAAAGGGGATATGGGAGAGATTCAATGCCACGGCAGTTTCCGAGGAGGTGTTGCCCAACAGGAAAATTTTACGGCCACGTGGAGAAGTGGAAGGGGCAAGGCATCATGATGGGGATTCTGCGGCAGCTCTGCTCTGCCATGACATGACCCGACGAAAGAAAGCGTAATGATTTTGGAAATGTCATTTCCAAAACCAGGGGGCATGTGTTATCACCGGAATTTGACCAAGTCGAGGTGGGCCGCGATCGAGATGGACGTGAAGAAATATATATAGAAGAAGTATGTGGATCGGCCTTTTATACCAAGTTGGGCTTAATTGCCCGTGTATCTGTAACATATTAGATCATATCTTAGTTTAGAGATAGAGTCTTACTCGTGCACGGTTTAGTGCACGCCCACATTAGAAAGTCCGCTGGACTATAAATATGTACCTAGGGTTTATGGAATAAACAACAACCAACGTTCAACCACAAACAAATCTCGGCGCATCGCCAACCCCTTCGTCTCGAGGGTTTCTACCGGTAAGCATCATGCTGCCTAGATCGCATCTTGCGATCTAGGCAGCACAAGCCTGCCTACGTTGTTCACGCGTTGCTCGTACTCGAAGCCTTTTTGATGGCGAGCAACGTAGTTATCTTAGACATGTTAGGGTTAGCATTGTTCTTCATGCTGCATGCTTTCGTAGTGCAACCCTTGCATGTCTAGCCGCCCTTACGCCTATCTTAGGCGTAGGGGCGGCACCCCGCTTGATCATAGTTTGGTAGATCTGATCCGTTACGATTGCTCCTTGTTCTACAAGGATTAGTTTAATATCCGCAATAGTTAGGCCTTACGAAGGGGGAGGATCCAGCGGCACGTAGGGTGTCGTTCGTTGGCCCTAAGCGGGATGTTCCGAGGATCAACCTCGTGTTGGTTTTTAGGCCTTGCTTAGGATCGGCTTACGATCACCGTGCGTGGCCGCGAGGACCAACCTGGAGTAGGACGATCCGATGATGCGGTGAAAACCCCACATCGTCGTAGATCTCATTAGCTTTACCTTGATCAAGCGGGCCCACCATATATTCGGACACCTCGTCTGAATCATGGGTGGATCGGCTCTTTGAGCCGATTCACAGGATAACCCGAGAGCCGATCGAGGCTCGTATTTAACGTTTACGTGTGTGCCCCGCAGGAAACTAAGCGAGGCATCATCCACACCTTCCCGACCGGGTATAGGTCAGGTGGCATGCCCTTGTGATAAACATCGGTGCGTGCGACCAGAAGGCTTTGCGGGCCGTCGCTCAGAGGGACTAGGGCCAGCCGCAGCCCTAGTTGTTCCCGGCTCTACGGTGTTGCCCGTCTCTACCCGCCGGTGGGTTTCTGACGTCAACAGGGCGTGCACCAAACCGTGCACGAGTAAGACTCTAACTTCTAAACTAAGATGCGACCTAATATGTTACAGATACACGGGCAATTAAACCCAACTTGGTACAAAAGGCCGATTCACGTATTTCTTCTATATATATATTCTTCACGTCCATCTTGATCACGGCCCACCTCCGAGTCGGTCAAATTCTGGTGATAACACCATGAGATCATGTAAATCACTTATACCGGAAAGGTACTTTGATTACATCAAACGCCACTGCGTAAATGGGTGGTTATAAAGGTGGGATTAAGTATCCGGAAAGTATGAGTTGAGGCATATGGATCAACAGTGGGATTTGTCCATCCCGATGACGGATAGATATACTCTGGGCCCTCTCGGTGGAATGTCGTCTAATTAGCTTGCAAGCATATGAATGGTTCATAAGAGACCACATACCACGGTACGATTAAAGAGTACTTGTCGGAGACGAGGTTGAACAAGGTATAGAGATACCGATGATCAAACCTCGGACAAGTAAAATATCGCGTGACAAAGGGAATCGGTATCGTATGTGAATGGTTCATTCGATCACTAAGTCATCGTTGAATATGTGGGAGCCATTATGGATCTCCAGATCCCGCTATTGGTCGGAGAGAGGTCTCTACCATGTCTACATAGTTCGCGAACCGTAGGGTGACACACTTAAGGTTTGATGTCGTATTAGTAGATATTGAATATGGAATGGAGTTCGAAGTTTTGTTCGGAGTCTCGGATGGGATCCAGGACATCACGAGGAGTTCTGGAATGGTCCGGAGAATAAGATTCATATATAGGAAGTCATTTTATAAGTTTGAAAATGTTCCGGTGCATTTATGGAAGGTCTAGAAGGTTCTAGAAAAGTCCGGAAGAAATCACTATGGAAGGCGGAGTCCCGAAGGGACTCCACCAAGCTTGGCCGGCCAACCCTAAGGGGGTGGAGTCCCAGGTGGACTCCACCAAGGTGGCCGGCCACCCCCCTCCAAGGAAAGGTGGGAATCCCACCTTGAGTGGGAATCCCACCTTGGGTAGGTTTCCCTACACATGGAAGGTTTTGGGTTTGGGTCTTATTCGAAGACTTGTAGTCCAACACTTGGGGGTTCCACCTATATAATGAGGAGCAAGGGGAGGGGGCCGGCCACACCAAGCCCTTGTTGGCCGCACCCCTATAGTGGCCGGCGCCCCCCTCTCCCAAACCCTAGCCGCCCCTCCTCCACCACCTCTCCCGCATACGCTTAGCGAAGCTCCGCCGGAGATCTCCATCGACACCGCCACCACGCCGTCGTGCTGCCGGGATTCCAAGGAGGATCTACTACTTCTGCTGCCCGCTGGAACGGGGAGAAGGACGTCGTCTTCATCAACACCGAACGTGTGACCGAGTACGGAGGTGCTGCCCGATTGTGGCACCGTCAAGATCTTCTACGCGCTTTTGAAAGCGGCAAGTGATCATCTTCTGCAACAACGAAATCTAATATCGTAGGCTTTGGAAATCTTCAAGGGTTAGTCTCGTTCATCCCCTCGTTGCTACCATCTTCTAGATTGCATCTTGGCTTGGATTACGTTCTCGCGGTAGGAAATTTTTTGTTTTCTATGCTACGAATGCCATCAACATGTGGGGAACCAATCATGGGGTCAGGTACTATGGACAGGGCCCCCATTGATAGCATCAATGGTGGCTCTCTATCGACATCTGGGTCAACATTCTGAGCTAAAGGCGTTGATCGGGATCACATTTCATGCTTCGCTCACTTCTCGGAGAAATCTAGGGTTCCAAATTAAATATCCTATGTTCCCATCAAGTGATTTCTTTGAGTGGTGGTCAGGGAAGATCATGGGGGATTTGAGATCGTATGCGCAAGTGGTTTTGTCCACTGTGAGCACAAAGCAGCATGTGTGTGGTCATCGATACGATTCCTCAACGAGTTCGATGGGCGATCGTGGTGGAGCGGGTGGTTGCTGGCAACAACTCCATGTGTACCAACTCGTTGCGACTCTAAGTGCAGTGTGTTGTAGCAACCGTCTTTTCTCCACAAGGGTGACTCGAGGTTTTATATCGAACTCTCGGGGAATTGGCTTAGCAGCTGAATTCTTCCTCTCCTCTTCTAGCAACCTGCAAAATAAAGTTCTTTCCTTGTGTCTCCAACTCATAAAAGTAAATTAAGTAAAGTAAAGTAAACAACCTAAGTAAACTAGATAAAAGCAAATAAAGGCTAGTTGTAGTTGGGTTGTGTGTGTGTGTATGTAGAGAAAGTATTTTTTCTATTTTCGGATTAAATAATAGTGGTAAATATAAAGTAAGATAATAGTGTTGAAAAGGTGTTTCTAGTGATTTAAAATACACGGAGGTTCTTGGTTCACTTGTCTAGTCTCTTTTTAAGTTGTAGTGGACACTAACAATTCGTCAATGACACAATATTGATGGAACTTCAACATGTGTTTGATAAGCATTTATATGTGCATTACGTCCTAACATAGAGATGATGCAACACATATCTCTTATACTCCTCAAGGAAAGGAAAAGGCCAAGCAATCTTAAATTAAGAATCAACATAGTATAGCCTTAAGTAATTTGACATAATGTTTGAATATCAAATATGCTACCTTGAACAAACAAGATTATCACAATGTCACATGATAATTATAGCACATGTATTCACTTTATCCCTAGTGAGGCAAGAAAACAAAGTTAAATACCATAGTAGATCTGGAATTTGTTGTCACTATTCAATCATTATCACCATGCTACTCAATATAATACACACGTCTCCCCACACATATTCTTGCATACATGTTGGATCAGAACAAATACTTAAAAACGGGGTACATGCTAAGCCTCTATCAATACATCTTACCCATAATAGGTTTCAATCTCATATATCAATATCATAGAATAAAGATCCACCAAATAGGAATTACATATATGACCATAATCATGTTGGGCAGCTCATATGGTATTACATGTATGAAGAACAAGAGAGAAATAGATCAAGCTACTGTCACAAACCCATATTCTAGAGGTGGACTACTCCTGAGGGTGGAGACATTGGAGAAGGTGGAGATCCCTCCGATAGAGTTTCCCTCCAATCTTCGCTGGTTGTGCCTCTGTTTTGATGTTTTGGTGTTTTTGCGGCTCTCCCCTCGAGGAAGCCTCGAAAATTCTTTTATATAGGGGTTTTTAGGCTAGACGAAGTCGGTGGGCGAAAGAATCAAGTGAATCGGATGATCGAGGAGGACAAGAGACCTAGCGGCGCGCCACCAGGGGCCTTTTGGCGCTCCTGGCCCATCTGGTGAGATCCAAGCGCTCCAGATGCTTCTCTTGATGAAATATTGACACCCCCGAAATTTTAGCTCAATTTGACTTTGTTTAGGTCCCTGAAAGTTAAAAATACATAAAACAAGTTTTCCTGTCCTGCAGAGTTATAACCCAAATAAAGGAAATCATTGGTTAATCCCCAAAAATCAATATAAAACATGGATATACCATCATATATGTTGCAAATATGTGTCAACAAACTTCAAAGTTCTTGCATACATTTTACATGCATCAGTAGTGGAAGGTATCAAGGAGGGCGTGGTGGTAACTTTGGGAAGAGTAACTATGTTGGTCGTTCTGATATCAATAACAATGCTAGGAATTTGGTGTGGTAAAGTGATCTACAGGGTGGATCTAATCTACCAACTCAAGCCTTTGAGCCTAAGGCTAGATCTCAATAGAGGTGGGATAATGCTGCGCGAGGTGGGCAGAAGCGACAACAAGCTCGGGGTAGCATCGGCTAGCAAAGGAGGGATGCAGGTGAAGCCGCTGAGTCCTCCTGCTCAAGGGTCTCCAAAAGCTTTTGTAACTTCTCATCTATGCACGAGCTGTAATATGTCTGGTCATTTTGCTGCAAGGTGCTCCATGATTCGTTTTGGTCGTTGTGGTAAGCTTGGACATATTAATCAAATATGCCAAGCGTCCCCGGTAATGTATTGCGGCTATGTGTGCCTTTCAGTTTCCTAGTCAAGGTTTCTTTTCCTCATATGATGGCCGCAAAGGCTTCAAAAGAGAGTGCTTAGAGTATTATCATTTTGGTGCCGGAAGGATCTCCTAGTTTCAGAGACATTGAAAATGAAGTAAATCAATATTTAGCTCTTCTTGTAGATGCACCGCTAGAGTGATTGGTCATAATCAGTACTCTATGAGATTTCCGAACCCTAGAGAAATGGAGAGGGCCTGTTTCTATGGGAAGTACATGAAAATAAAAGTTTGTGATGCTGCTTTGAATGTGGCTACCCATTCTGATGCGGTGGGTACTAAATCAAGACTGCATATATAAAGCCTTGGTCAGGGTTAGAATTATTCCTATTGAGAAAAGATGTGAAGAGCATGCCGTCTATGTTGGTCCCTGGTGGGTGTGACTTTGAAAATTGATCAGTGTACTCTACACAAATCAGAGTATTGCAGAGCGTTGCTGGGTTGTAAAAACATTCATGAGTTGCCTAAGATGGCTGAGGGGGTGCTCGGAGATTATTTCTATGATTTATTTTACGAGGTAGAGAATGTTATCGTGGCTGGTGATCCTAGATAGAAGAATCATATGTCTGTTGATTCTCGCAATGCTTCTTCCCCTAAAAGGACAAGTTATAACAATAGTTATATTATCCAGGCTGAGGATAATTCTTCTAG
Organism: Lolium rigidum; assembly: GCF_022539505.1. Lineage (NCBI taxonomy): Eukaryota > Viridiplantae > Streptophyta > Magnoliopsida > Poales > Poaceae > Lolium > Lolium rigidum. Next base: position 242,318,127 of record NC_061508.1, on the reverse strand, counting down.
AGGTCTTTCAGGTGGTGCATCTGCTATACCAAAAATATTTCTGTCTCCCAAACCGGTGACTGTGGTAGAAAATGAATCTGAGGAATATAGTTTGGAAAGTGAGGATGTTGGTGAGATTTTGTTGGAACAATTGGCTAAAGAAAGAAAAGACAAAACTTGATATAATACTAATGATGTGGAGATGGTTGGTAATGTTGATTGCATGACTGGTGGTGTACATGAAGTTAATCACAGATCAAGTCCGTCAGTGATGATTCTACTCACTCAGGGCATTCTGTAGTGGATCATAAGCAGCATCCTAGGGTGATAGATGATCTGTTATCTTCTACGTACTCCTATTATTTATTTCTTCTAAGTGGATGGTCGTTTGTACCTAGCCCCTATCACTCCTTCTATACCTTCTGAATCTCCTCCTATTTCTAGAAAGTGAAATGACTTGGAAAACAGAATTTGTCCTTATCAAAATGGCTCCTACTAAAACCCATGGTTACTGAGTTATAAGATGGATCTAGGTCATCTCTTGTGGGTTCTCCTCAATATGTTGTCCAATCTCATAATGAGTCATCTGACGATTCTATTAATGAAAGTTAGTTGCTGGAAAATCTCAAGCAGGATAAAGTGAAGATGATGCATGAGGGAAAAAACCTAAAGTAGAAGATGGAAAAAGGAGATGGACCAAGCTGCTAAGTTGTCCAAAAAAAGAAACCTAAAAGATAATTCTGTCTAGCCCTAATGTGCGCTATTTTGATGTTTTCTCAAATAAGTAAGATTGATTGTGATGGGTACAGGTATGGGTCCTCCAACCGTACCTATACCCTATCCATACCCTCTGCGGGTGCCATCTCTACTTTAAGATCATCCATAAAGATTGTGGATAACAACTCAAGAAGTTTTCCCTTAAAGGGAACGACGTCGAAGCCGGAATATGAATGAATAATCCAAGTCTCCAAGATAAAGGTTATTAAAAGAATGGGAATGAATTGCAGATGTGTTTGCATGATCCAATGCCGAGGATCGTCATATGTGTGAATACTAGCAAAATTGCCCGTGCGTTGCAACGGGAGAAAAAAATATTTGTATCATGAAGATGCGGTTCTACTTTAACTGGTGCTAACTGGATCAGAAAGTGTGAATTCATATGCTCATGCATTCCTAGGGAACAATAAGCTTTAAAAGGTAACATTATACATTTAATCTATGTGATGCTCACTACCGTTGAAAGGAAAAAAAGTTGAGCAACTATCTGAAACTTTAGTCTTATTCCCTACACTGAAAAAAAGAGCATTGATATAAGCGTTGTGGTTGTTCATACCATCGGCGGATGGAATACCTTCTTTTCTTATAAATCGTATGAGCACAATGAATTCCAAATCACGAGAAAGTTTTTTTACGATAAGCTCAACAGATAAGCCATGTTTTCAACTACTACTTGAACTGAATTGTCTGAACAAAGTCTATCACACAGCTGGACGTGGCTGCTTCCTCCTACGTATTATTTGTTTTTTTCCAAATCGCATTCTGACAATGAAGTGTGACGTGATGCACTGATTCAACGGCTGTATATTGGTCACATGCTTTATCTGATAACCAAAGTTTCTTGATCATATTGCAATCCATTGCGTATCATGCATAGAGAAAAGGTCATAGGAACTCTTGATGCCTCGTTGCTGTTCCGTGGTGATCAACCACCTGCTATATATCAGGTTGCTCTGAGAACTAAATATTCATTGACTGTCGAATATATTGGAATGAAACTCGTTATGGTCTGTGGAGGAGAGTTGCTGGCTGCGGGCCAAACTGGATCACTCCTAGTGGAAGTTCCCTTGTCTTGGCTGCATCTATCAGAGTAAAGATCCAAAAATTGCATCAACACACAAAATGATACTCCCTCTGATTCATATTAGTTGACTTCAAATATATCTAGTTAACAAACGAGTCGAGTATCTGTATCTAAACAAAATTAAGTTAATTAATTTGAATCGGAGGAAATAATAAAACTGATTTTACTGAAACTCTGGCGATCTAGCGAGAAAGAAAGCCGCCAAGCGGAGGGCCCAACTCCTCCACCGCCCCGCGCATTGCGCGCACCACGCCGGACGCCGGCCATTAGCTCGGCCTGCACCACTAATGACTTTTTGAATGATAAATTAGGATCATGTTCATGGAGCAGAACTAAACGCACTGTGGCAAATGCAAATCCATGTCAGCGCCCAGCTGCCCATCCATGTACAGCAGCGGTTCGGTGACCTGGGGTGACACGCATGCGCCACTCGAACGGCGATTGACGGGCAGCTTCCGCCGCTTGTTCCCCTGCAGGCACACTCCCTGAGCTGGTCCTCGGTCCTCCACCTCTCCAATCACCGATCGAACGCATCGCTGCCATCGGCCATAGGCTGATTTTTGTCGGATGCGACAGCGGCGGGCGCGTCGACGCGTGACAGGAAACTGCTGATGGCGGCGGCCATCATGGAGGGTGGCCATTGCGGCAACTGTAACGGAACGCCCCAACGTCTGCCGTGCCGTGGTCGTCGGCCACCATCGTTCTACCGCTTGATATCTCGTCGAATCGGCGGAATCGCTAGCTCACGTGTATGATAGCTGGGAACGCTTAATTTTTGGATCCTAACACGATCGATTTGATTCACCGAAATCCATCGTTCGCATATTTAAAGAGTCAGAGAAGGCAAACTTGGGGGCATCGTATGGTTGCTTATTTGAGGACACGATTGATCGGGTTGGACCTGGACGCCGAGACTGCGTACAACTCTCCGAAGACAGAGATCGGACGTGGGCAGAACCACGGTCGACAGATCAAGAAGGAAATCGTTCTGTCGAGAGAATCGAGATCGACCAGGACTCTCTGCCGAGATCGACCGGAACTCTACCTTTGGCGTGGTTCCGTTCGGCGGGGAGACGTACGAAAACTATGCGCTGTGAGCGAACGAAGCTAACCGCGCGACGGCCGACTGACAAGTGTGGACGAAATCAAACGATCTGATCGGCCAAGAGATTCTATACTACACGGTTGACAGGGAGGACGTTTATTGAAAGTGGCCTGGACATGGAATTCTTGTAGAACGGGTATGAACGGGACATAGGAAGTCTTTCTAACGGACGGTTGAAGGCGTATACGCGTTGGACGAAAGCGTAAACATGACGGACCAAACCACGGAAACGCTTCTCCCTTTATTATTAGGTATAGATATAGATAATACAGGCTGTATCATGTTGACCGTACGAATGAAAAATATCCGTTGTAGCGGCAATTTCTGTTGAAAAGCGTGTTGCTGATCCTGAAGCTTAGTCAACAGATCACCAAGCTTCTTCCCTCCTCTTGCAAGCTTCCTCCCCACTTCTACTCCGGTGCTCCCCCCTTGGCAAATGTCAGGCTGCATCAAAAATAATAATGGTTGAGATCTTTCAATACCCCTTCGTAAGCGGGGTCTTGATCGTAAAATTAAGGGGTATTGATCGTAAAATTTAAAAATCTGATATGTACGTACGACCCTCTAGAGGCCCGTAAGGCCCGCGTTATCTTGTAAAATTATTTTCTGTAAGTATAGTGTACTATTACGGTGACGTGCATGTACCGAATAGACAGGACATATAAAAAAAGATCGTAGACGTCTCCGCGTACGTCACCCCACCAATTTCCCCACTAAATCAGAAAGAAAAATATCGTATGTATACATACGGGCATACATGGGCTGGATATGGGTCAGCGGCCTAAGGTTGGAAAACTAAAGAAAAAAGAATATAATCTCTCAACTTGTGTTAGGGGGGAGCACCGGAGTAGGACTCCTTCCTCCCTCCTCTGGTCTCCTCTCTTCTCATCTGCCCCCTTCCCCTCCCAATCCCCGCCGCTGATGGATCCTACTCCCGCCACCGCCGCCCGCCGCGCGGCGGCGATCGCCCGTCACCTTGCCGGCCTCCCCTCCGGCGCCGTGGCCGCGCTGCATTCCTCCCCTTGCCTGAGCTACGCGCCGCCGGAATCCACCGAGGCTCCGCCGGCATTCTCGCCGACGGAGCTCCGCGCGCTCCTCGACGGGCACCACCTGAGGGACCGCGACTGGGTGTTCGGCGCGATGGAGGAGAGCCCGCTCTTCTGCCCGCGCCGCTCCGGCGGGAAGATCTTCCTGTCGCCGGACTACAATGAGGGGAAGGAAGGGCAGAGGGAAGCCACCATGCGCCGGATCGGGTACCTCACGCGGCGGGGCGTCTTCCGTGGCTGGCTCACGGAGCCAGGGCCCGAGGCCGAGCTCCGCAAGCTCGCGCTGCTCGAGGCCCTCAGCGTCTACGACCACTCCCTCGTCATCAAGATCGGCGTCCACTTCTTCCTCTGGTAAGTAATTGTCTGCCAGTTCCCCTCTCTCCAGTTGTAGTACTCCCTCCGTTCTTTTTTAATTGACTCAAATTTAGCACAAAGTTGTACTAAATCTGAGTCAATTAAAAGAGAACGGAGGAAGTAGTACTTAACTTATCATTACGTGGCGTTTTTGCTCCTTTATATGCTCCTTTCTTTCAAATGCATTTTTAAAAAATATTTAAAATATATAAAATAAAATGTCGCCTGTACATTTTCACATCCAGTACATGCTAACGAATTTGTTTCAGCAAAAATGGACTTTTTTGTGTAGCCCGTGTAAAAAGATATATTTTGGTGCTAAAATAACGAATTTCTCATGACTTTTTTATGTAGCCCGTATAAAATACAGATTTCCAGCGAAACATTGCGGAATGTGTACATATACATGCCAAAAATTTCCTCTGGATTGTTTAGCTATTCGAAGTTGCGGAGCATGGCCGCATGGGCACCTGAGATTAGAAATGCATTTCCGTTTTGTCTTCTACTATTTGGCTGGACCGGCAGCTTCTAATAATAATCTAATGTAATAATCAGAACTGGCGAGTAATGGTGCTAGTATTGGCAACTAGGAACTTGGAAGCCTGTCACCCAAATCAGCGTGGTCTCATAGAACTTGACTAGGATTATGAAATTTCACTCCTGCCAGATAATTGTAAATTGTATGAAAATTTAGGGTGCGTTTGGTAACAAACGTTTTTTTAAAGTAACTAATAATACTCTGAGTAGTTTATCTTTAGCAAAAACTACAGTTTTACACACTTCGTTTTTTTACAAAAACTGCACTAATTTTGCAGTATTTGCCTATTTGGTGCCTAGGCAAGAAATATTGCAGTTTTATAATACTTTGGTTTTAGAAAAACTTGGATGCCAAACAGAGCTAGATTTCCATTATGTTCTATTCGTTGGATATTTTTGAATTGTTTAAAATCTAGGATATCTAGCGTGCAACTTAAGGTGAACATGTTTTATAAATGCTAATCAACATTGAATCTCACAAGTCACAACAAATTTCGTTCTTCTAAATTTACAGCTTTCTCTTTTGTACCTGTCCACTTTTGTGATGATCTCTCTAGGGATTTTTGCTTTTGGAATCAATCGTGCAGGGTTGTATGCTAGTGTATGACAATCAATCTTGTTCAGAAAACTAGGAGTGATTATTTCTGTGACTTTCCTGTGGTTCCTTGGACCAATTTCATACTATATAGAAGGCATGTTCTGGAAAAAGAAACCAGTTCCAGCTTTCTTAAGAATCTTCTGATGTTCCTTATTTCTTTTTCTTTATGTGTGCATTCCAGGGGTGGTGCAATCAAGTTTCTTGGAACGAAGCGGCATCATGACAAGTGGTTGTCAGACACGGAAAATTATGTTATTAAAGGTTCTTTTGCAATGACAGAACTGGGACATGGGAGCAATGTAAGTGGCATAATACTTTTTCTGGATTCTGTAACTATGTTAGCAGTACTGATGAAGTGTCTCTTCTCCTCTTCTATTGACTAACTTGAAGGTAAGAGGAATTGAGACAATAGCAACTTATGATTCCCAAACAAGAGAGTTTGTGATAAATACTCCTTGCGAGTCAGCTCAGAAGTACTGGATTGGTGGAGCTGCTAATGTGAGATCGAATTTCACTAATCTTGTTGTGTTCATATATGCTTTGCAATTTTTTTCTAGCTTACGTAAGTGTTGTCCTCGTTTTACAGCATGCTACACATACAATAGTCTTTGCTCAGCTCCATATAAATGGAAGAAATGAGGGTGTCCACGCTTTTGTAGCTCAGATTAGAGATCAAGATGAGAGTGTGTTGCCTAATATCCATATAGCTGACTGTGGCCATAAAATTGGACTTAATGGTGTTGATAATGGTCGCATTTGGTGAGTCATTGTGTTTGTACATCCTTTTTTCTATCGTATGTCATTCATTGTATATCAACCAAATCTGTCTGTTCTATCAGGTTTAACAATATACGTGTTCCTCGAGAGAATCTGCTGAATCTGGTTGCTGATGTTTTGCCTGATGGGCAATACGTTAGCACAGTAGATGACCCAGATCAGGTATTCCACCCCTCCCATTCACCCCTTCTTTCTCTTTCTCGCACATATGGAGAAGGAGAGAGCTGTCGACAAAGCTTCACAGTTAGGTAACGTTGTTTTGTTTTTCCTTTCAAATTAACATAGTTTCTTACTTGCAGAGGTTTGCAGCATTTCTATCTCCTCTCACGTTTGGCCGGGTATATATTGCGGTTAGCTCGGTTTATATTTCAAAGGTATGTTGTGTGCCCTTTCCTTTTCTATACATGGAAATCCTTCCACATTTTTTCTTTATGAGTTCCAGAAGTATAGAGGTATATAGCTCCATAAGCTTGCAGTAACTGAATGATTGAAACTGGACTCGGTAGGTTAAACCAGTGAGAGTTAGTAAAGGTAGTCTGATGGTCTGGACGGCTCAAGCAAAGTAGGATATCATCCATATGGACAAGGATAGATTACGAGTCTGTGCACTTAAGATCAGCCAGACAAGTTTGGTTGGAAACACATATTTTAAGTGCACACGAGTATTTGAAACACTAAGGCCCCGCTTGGGAACTTTGCTTAATTTTCCTCCCATAATATTTCGGGGGTGTTTCTTGTCGTGCACTAGAAAACCAGAGAGTCGAAATACGCCTGTTTGAAGCTTGTCTTAGGTAGTAGATCGAACACAATGGCAGTGTGGCTTGTTCAAACCCAACGCCGCAGAAGATCTTCTTCATCGCCTCCGCAGAATGAATTCCTTCTCGCTGCCGGAGACGCTGAGCTCCACTACCTGGGCGTGGTCGGACGAGCGAGACGATCTCTATGGTATGCTGACAGCGAGTGCGTGCACAGCTCTGGCGGGGTAGCTGTGCAGTGGCTGCAGCATATGTGGGGCTAGCTGCAGAGTGGGACACGGCGCTGGCCTGGATCATTGAGAGGGTCATACGACATTGTGGTGGCAGGCAAAGCGCAGTTTCTAAGTTTTGGCGGCCCCATCGAGCCCCTCCCATTGCTGCCACTGTTGGTTTGTTGCATCTACCATTTTGGCAGAATTTAGTTGGGGTCATCGTATGTCCGAAAAGGTTAACTGGCGTATCGACCTGAAACTGGACAGGACGGAAATGGAAAACGGTAAACCAAGTGACATTTCGGGCCTCTGACATAAAATTTCACGTGCCTGTAAAATACTCCGGTTTTGGGCTGAAAAAGGGTGAACGAAGGGGGGCCTAACAGGTATTACGAAAAATGTTATGTGAACATTATTGTTTATTGCAGTGGGACTAGTTTTTTTCAGCTTTTTACCACCAACAACATTGGAACAGCATAACCTTTTTGTTCTGCAAATATTTTAGGCCTAGTGCAGACCGCATAGTGCCACTAATAAGTTGGTAACCAGTACTGGCCACCCAGAGGAATTTGTTTTCCAATCAATTTTCCATGCATACATATTATTTAAATGTGGTTATGTACTCTTTCTTTCCCATGATTGCAGGTAGGCCTAGCAATTGCTGTGAGATATGCTTTGTCAAGGAGGGCCTTTTCAATAACACCAGATGGCCCTGAAATGCTGTTACTTGATTACCCCAGTCACCAGAGGCGCCTCCTACCTTTGCTTGCAAAAGCGTAAGTTACTAACTTTCCTTGGTTTATAGTATTTTCAAATATACATATGCATCTTTGCCATAGGAGGGCAGTTCTTGCACATCGAATTTGTTGTGCTAGGGTTTCCTACTTTTAGGTCTTGCTACTGTTAACATCACTGCTTTAACATTTGGCACTGGATTGGATGTTAGTATTCTAATTATAAAATGCCCAATGTGTATAACATAGTTATGGAACTGTAGGATGTATTAGCATTTGAATGCAGAAATATTCCACACCCTGTCATTGGAGTCGCTAATGCAAGCCTTAGTTTTCACTTTTATTTAGCAGACATCATCATATGCTTAATTTTTTGTTATGCAGATGTATGATGAGCAGTGCTGGTAATTTCATGAAAAAGATGTACGTGAAGAGAACACCTGAAATTAGTAAAGCGATACATGTCTACTCTAGTGCTCTGAAGGCTACACTAACCTGGCAAAATATGACCACGATTCAGGTATTATTAAAAGGGTTGATTTTTTTTCTACGCTTGGATCAGCGGTATTTACTGGATTTTCTTTCACTTCTATCAGGAGTGCCGCGAGGCCTGTGGTGGCCAAGGTTTGAAGACTGAGAACCGTGTAGGAATTTTCAAAGCTGAATTTGATGTGCAGTCTACATTTGAGGGTGACAACAATGTTCTACTTCAGCAGGTTATTTTTACTTATTGTTCTTCATCGTTCATGCATGTGTTCTAAAGGTACTTCAAGCTTGGCTTCATCGTACCTATTTTAATCTTGTTGGTGCAGGTAAGCAAAGCCCTGTACGCTGAATTTGTAGCGACACAAAAGAAGAAGAGGCCATTCAAGGGATTGGGATTGGAACATTTGAATGGTCCTTGTCCTGTTATTCCTGATTGTCTGACAAGTGGCATATTAAGGAGCTCCAAGTTCCAGGTAATTATTTTTAATTCGGATTGTCAGTGATATATGCCTCTGTATAAACATTGTATTCATGTTTTCTATGTGCATATGGATAGATGGATTTGTTATGCTTAAGGGAGCGGGATTTACTAAACCAGTTCACCAAAGAGGTATCTCAATATCTCGCACAAGGAGAGAGCAGGGAGAAGGCTTTCATGCTGGTAAAATTTACATTCTACTGCACATTTCTCTTGCTGGTCTAAACTTCCTGTAAGACTAATGCAAATGATGTTTACCCAGAGCTACCAAATTGGCGAAGAGTTGGCTAGAGCGTTTACTGAGCGCACAATTTTGCAAATATTTTTGGAGGACGAGAGGAATGCTCCTGCTGGTTCATTAAAGGTACATATTCACTTTCCAGCAATGTCTGGTATATCCGGAATTGAAGCCCTTCTTTACTTTGGCATGAGACTACTGTGTGATTTTTCTTGTAAAAGTAATATTCACGTCACCTTAAATTTTGCATTTGCAGGATGTATTGGGCTTACTGAGGTCTATGTATGTCACGGTCTGCATAGATGAATCTGCATCTTTTCTGAGATACGGTTATTTGTCGCGGGACAATGTAGCCACCGTGAGGAAAGAAGTCATGGCACTGTGCAGTGAACTCAGGCCCCATGCGCTTGCTATTGTCAGTTCCTTTGGAATCCCTGACGCCTTCCTCAGTCCACTTGCTTTTGACTGGATCCAGGCGAATGCGCTGTCCTCCGAGAGCGAGTGACTACACCTTCAGAAACCAATAACAGGTAGTGCGGTGAAAGTGAAACTACTACACACGGTCGGCCAAACAGAGGTTATACAAAAAAAATCTGCGAATGCTACAAAATAATTCCTGGTGTAACACTTTTCTTTGTGTATGTAACATTTTCAAAATGCGACATTAGACTGCAACATTTCTCTGCAATGCATCCACATCTTTACCTAACTTATCTAATATTACGAGAATACACATGTAACATTGGTGCAATTTTTCTGTAGCATACATAGAAAAATAATTGCACCACTTTATTCATACTTGCACAACAAAAATGATGCACATATGTAACAAATTGCAACATCGTGTGTAACATTGTAAAATATCCCAAAAGTTGCCCTCCACCAATGACCATGGCAGGTTTGCCATAGCTGATTTGATCTCGCTGGCAACCAATTCCTCCGTAGTGGAGGTTCGTCCAAGCAGTGCCAGCGAAAGGAGGAGTGCCAGTGGTCGTGGTTGTAGGTGGAGTGGCATGCACGACAATCACAGGGAGACAACCTCCGTGGGCATGTTCGAGAGCTTGTCGGGCCGTCAGACACCGGCTCCTCCTCGTCCGGTTGTTGTTCGCGTCGTCTTCGCTACGATCGGTGTGCCCCGCCTCTCCTCTCGTTCGTCCACCACGAGCAGCGTGCCTCTCCCCCTCCTATCTTCCCCTCCTATCTGGTTGTGGTCCGCCTTGTCTTATCGTTGTCCGGCCACCGCGAGGCGCGCCCATCTCCTCCTAGTCCGGCCGCCACGAGCAGCGGTGCGCTTGTCTCCTACCAACCCGGCCACTGCGAGCGGTGCACTGTTCCGGCCGCCACGAGTGACTCCTCTCCTCCCAGCCACACCTCAATCTATTTTTGGGGGAAAATTTGGGGAAAAGTTGTGTGCGAGAAGAAGTAGGCCGGTTGTAGCTACAATCGGTTGTTAGATAGACTTTTCCGGTAAATAAATGTGATTTATGCCTACACAGGATGAAATTGCAAAGTCTCCTCTTTGACTTTCGTGTGTTTGATAACAACACTCGAAACAATTTTACCTTGTGCAAAGTTGTGTTGACTATTTGTAGGTGCACAAGACGGTCGTTGACCCTCCAAAAAAGAAAGATCGAAGACTGAAGTCTTAGTCTATGTTAGGACCTAAGTGGTAGGTTTTTCAGTTCTTTGGGTGTGTCTCAAGGCTTTGGTTGAGAGGATTTGAGATTCTGGGGCTTTTCTATAAGCATGTGATGCATGTAAAATGCATGCAAGAACTTTATAGTTGTTGACACGTATTCTCACATATTTGCAACATATATGATGTTATATCCATGTTTTATATTGATTTTTGGCAATTTACCAATGATCCCCTTTATTTTGGTTATTACCCTGAACGACAAGAAACCCTTGTTTTGTGTATTTTTAGCTTTCAGAGACCTAAACGAAGTTAAATTGAGCTAGGATTGGGGGGATGTCAATGCTTCATCAAGAGAAGTATCTGGATCGCTTGGACCTCACGAGAAGGGCCAGGAGGGCCAAAAGAGCCCAGGTGGCACGCCCAGTTAGGGTGGCTTGATGGTGCTTGACGTAGCGTAGACACCATTGGGGAACCCAGTAGGAGAAAGGCGTGACTTCTGAAGGTGTTGCTAGCTGACTTATGGCAGGGCGCACTACCAGCGTCAGCAACAACGTGAACCTCCACACAACACAACCAAAATACTTTTCCCCAACATACAATGAGGTTGTCAATCTCACCGGTTTTGCTGAACACAAAAAATTAAACGTATCACGTGGAAAGAGATGTTTGGAGTGGAATTAAAGAGAACAGTGCTTGCAGAAAGTAAACAGAACATAATGATTGTATCAGTGTAAAAGAAAGGACCAGGATCCACAGTTCACTAGAGGTGTCTCTCCATAAAGATAAATAACATGTTGGGTGAACAAATTACAGATGGGCAATTGACAGAATAAAGACCATACATGACAAGATGATTACTATGAGATTCGTTTGGGCATTACAACATAATACGTAGACCGTAATCCAACTGCGTCTATGACTAATAATCCACCTTCCGGTTATCGTCTGAACCCCTTCCAGTATTAAGTTGCAAGCAACAGATTATCGCATTAAGCAATGTGTGTAAAGTAAACAATAGAATTACCCTTAGATAAAACATTGTTGTTTTCTCCCTAGTAGCAATAACACATCTACAATCTTAGAAGTTATTGTCAGTCTTCCAAAAAAAACTACACGATATACCTACTATTGAGCATAAATACTCCCTCTTGAAGTCACAAGCATTTACTTGGCCTGAGCAACTACTAGCAACGGAGAGCATGCAAGATCATAAATAGCATATGACAAATATATAATCGATCTCAACATAGTATTCAATATTTATCGGAACCAGCAAACACAACATGTAGCATTATATAATGATGATCTTGATCATGATAGGAAGCTCACAAGATCTAAACATGATGCACAAATTGGAGAAGACAACCATCTAGCTACTGCTATGGACCCATAGTCCAGGGAACTATTCACGCATCACTTCGGAGGCGGGCATGGCGATGTAGAGGCCTTGATACGTCTCCGACGTATCGATAATTTCTTATGTTCTATGCCATATTATTGATGATACCTACATGTTTTATGCACACTTTTATGTCATATTCGTGCATTTTCTGGAACTAACCTATTAACAAGATGCCGAAGTGCCGGTTCTCGTTTTCGCTGTTTTTGGTTTCGAAATCCTAGTAACGAAATATTCTCGGAATTGGACGAAACGAAGACCCAGGGGCCTATTTTTCCACGGAGCTTCCAGAAGACCGAAGAGCATACGAAGTGGGGCCACGAGGTGGCGACACCACAAGGCGGCGCGGCCAAGGGGGGGCCTGCGCCGCCCTATGGTGTGGGCCCCTCGTCAGGCCCCCGACTCTGCCCTTCCGCCTACTTAAAGCCTCCGTCGCGAAACCCCTGATGCGAAAAAACCACGATACGGAAAACCTTACCGAGACGCCGCCGCCGCCGATCCCATCTCGGGGATTCCGAGATCTCCTCCGGCACCCTGCCGGGAGAGGGGATTCATCTCCCGGATTACTCTACGCTGCCATGGTCGCCTCCCGGAGTGATGAGTGAGTAGTTCACCCCGGACTATGGGTCCATAGCAGTAGCTAGATGGTTGTCTTCTCCTCATTGTGCTTCATTGTTGGATCTTGTGAGCTACCTAACATGATCAAGATCATCTATCCGTAATACTCTATGTTGTGTTTGTCGGGATCCGATGGATAGAGAATACCATGTTATGTTAATTATCAAGTTATTACATATGTGTTGTTTATGATCTTGCATGCTCTCCGTTACTAGTAGAGGCTCGGCCAAGTTTTTGCTTTTAACTCCAAGAGGGAGTATTTATGCTCGATAGTGGGTTCATGCCCGCATTGACACCTGGGACGATGTGACGAAAGTTCTAAGGTTGTGTTGTGCTCGTTGCCACTAGGGATAAAACATTGGCGCTATGTCCGAGGATGTAGTTGTTGATTACATTACGCACCATACTTAATGCAATTGTCTGTTGCTTTGCAACTTAATACCTGGAAGGGGTTCGGACGATAACCTGAAGGTGGACTTTTTAGGCATAGATGCAGCTTGGATGGCGGTCTATGTACTTTGTCGTAATGCCCAATTAAATCTCACTATACTTATCATGCCATGTATGTGCATTGTTATGCCCTCTCTATTTGTCAATTGCCCGACTGTAATTTGTTCACCCAACATGCTTTTATCTTATGGGAGAGACACCTCTAGTGAACTGTGGACCCCGGTCCATTCTTTTAATACTGAAATACAAATCTGCTCGCAATACTTGTTTTACTCGTTTTCTCTCGCAAACAATCATCTTCCACACAATACGGTTAACCCTTTGTTACAGCAAGCCGGTGAGATTGACAACCTCACTCGTTTCGTTGGGGCAAAGTACTTTGGTTGTGTTGTGCGAGTTCCACGTTGGCGCCGGAATCTCCGGTGTTGCGCCGCGAGCACATCCCGCCGCCATCAACCTTCAACGTGCTTCTTGACTCCTACTCGGTTCGATTAAACCTTGGTTTCTTACCGAGGGAAACTTGCCGCTGTGCGCATCACACCTTCCTCTTGGGGTTCCCAACGGACGTGTCAACTACACGCATCAAGCAAATTTCCGGCGCCGTTGCCGGGAGATCAAGACACGCTGCAAGGGAGTCTCCACTTCTCAATCTCTTTACTTTGTTTTTGTCTTGCTTTATTTTATTTACTACTTTGTTTGCTGCATTATATCAAAACACAAAAAAATTAGTTGCTAGTTTTACTTTATTTACTCGTCTTGTTTGCTATATCAAAAACACAAAAAAATTAGTTACTTGCATTTACTTTACTTGATTCATCATGTTTCCTTTTAATTTTACCACAAAAAACATACCGGTAGGACAAGGGTCTATAATTGGGAGGAACAATATAGAAGAATTTTTCACCCATGTTAGTACCGTTGAAGATTTTGAAGATAGACGCTTGGTAGAACTTGCTCCTACTTATGAAATTGCTCGTCGTCGCTTTTAGTTCGCTCGTTGGAAACTAAATTTGTTAATCTCAATCCTATAATCCAACACATGTTTCTTACACTTGGTGATATGGAAGAAGGGGAAAAGAAAGATTTTGTTTTAGAAACCCTTCTTAGAGAATTTGGTGGTCTAGCAAGAGAGGCTAGAAAGGTCTTCGCTAAATTTAATATGCTTGGTTCTCATACTAATTTTGTTGGTCTCCTTGAAAAAATGGATATGGATAGAATAAGGTACACTAATAATGCTAATGATGGTGGGGAGATCAAAGCACCAATACCATGTAAACTCCTAGCTATGAATGATGCACTAGAAAATAACTATGCTTGGCTTGTTCCTGAAAATTTGTTTGATGAGAGTAGCAAGCCCAAGACAAATGAAAAGGGAGCCTCTGAAACTTACATAGATAATATACAATGCATGGTTGATAAAACTCCCAACACCCCTGGTTATGATGTTGATGTTTCATCTCTCGATGTTACTTGAGTTACACTTTCTGCGCCTAGCTGAAAGGCGTTAAAGAAAAGCGCTTATGGGAGACAACCCATGTTTTTACTCCAGTATTTTTGTTTTATATTTGTGTCTTGGAAGTTGTTTACTACTGTAGCAACCTCTCCTTATCTTAGTTTTGAGTTTTGTTGTGCCAAGTACAGTCTTTGATAGTAAAGTAAGTACTAGATTTGGATTACTGCGCTAGCTCCGGATTTCTTTGCTCGTCACGAATCTGGGTCTACCTCCCTGTAGGAAGCTCAGAAAATTAAGACGATTTACGTGCATGATCCTAAGGTATGTACGCAACTTTCATTCAATTTGAGAATTTTCATTTGAGCAAGTCTGGTGGCCTAATAAAATCCATCTTTACGGACTGTTCTGTTTTGACAGATTCTGCCTTTTATTTTGCATTGCCTCTTTTGCTATGTTGGATGAATTTCTTTGATCCATTAATGTCCAAGTAGCTTTATGCAATGTCCAGAAGTGTTAAGAATGATTGTGTCACCTCTGAACATGTGAATTTTTATTATGCACTAACCCTCTAATGAGTTGTTTCGAGTTTGGTGTGGAGGAAGTTTTCAAGGATCAAGAGAGGAGTATGATGCAATATGATCAAGGAGAGTGAAAGCTCTAAGCTTGGGGATACCCCGGTGGTTCACCCCTGCATATTTTAAGAAGACTCAAGCGTCTAAGCTTGGGTATGCCCAAGGCATCCCCTTCTTCATCGACAACATTATCGGGTTCCTCCCCGAAACTATATTTTTATTCCGTCACATCTTATGTACTTTGCTTGGAGCGTCGGTTTGTTTTTGTTTTTTGTTTTGTTTGAATAAAATGGATCCTAGCATTCACTTTATGGGAGAGAGACACGCTCCGCTGTAGCATATGGACAAATATGTCCTTAGGCTCTACTCATAGTATTCATGGCGAAGTTTCTTCTTCGTTAAATTGTTATATGGTTGGAATTGGAAAATGCTACATGTAGTAACTCTAAAATGTCTTGGATAATTTGATACTTGGCAATTGTTGTGCTCATGTTTAAGCTCTTGCATCATATACTTTGCACCCATTAATGAAGAAATACTTAGAGCTTGCTAATTTGGTTTGCATATTTGGTTTCTCTAGAGTCTAGATAACATCTAGTATTGAGTTTTGAACAACAAGGAAGACGGTATGGAGTCTTATAATGTTTACAATATGTCTTTTATGTGAGTTTTGCTGTACCGTTCATCCTTGTGTTTGTTTCAAATAACCTTGCTAGCCTAAACCTTGTATCGAGAGGGAATACTTCTCATGCATCCAAAATACTTGAGCCAACCACTATGCCATTTGTGTCCACCATACCTACCTACTACATGGTATTTATCCGCCATTCCAAAGTAAATTGCTTGAGTGCTACCTTTAAATTCCATCATTCACCTTTGCAATATATAGCTCATGGGACAAATAGCTTAAAAACTATTGTGGTATTGAATATGTACTTATGCACTTTATCTCTTATTAAGTTGCTTGTTGTGCGATAACCATGCTTCGGGGACGCCATCAACTATTCTTTGTTGAATATCATGTGAGTTGCTATGCATGTCCGTCTTGTCTGAAGTAAGAGAGATCTACCGCCTTTATGGTTGGAGCATGCATATTGTTAGAGAAGAACATTGGGCCGCTAACTAAAGCCATGATTCATGGTGGAAGTTTCAGTCTTGGACATATATCCTCAATCTCATATGAGAATAATAATTGTTGCCACATGCTTATGCATTAAAGAGGAGTCCATTATCCATTGTCCATGTTGTCCCGGTATGGATGTCTAAGTTGAGAATAATCAAAAGCGAGAAATCCAAAATGCGAGCTTTCTCCTTAGACCTTTGTACAGGCGGCATGGAGGTACCCCATTGTGACACTTGGTTAAAACATGTGCATTGCAAAGATCCGGTAGTCCAAGCTAATTAGGACAAGGTGCGGGCACTATTAGTATACTATGCATGAGACTTGCAACTTGTAAGATATAATGTACGTAACTCATATGCTTTATTACTACCGTTGACAAAATTGTTTCATGTTTTCAAAATAAAAGCTCTAGCACAAATATAGCAATCGATGCTTTCCTCTTTGAAGGACCATTCTTTTTACTTTTATGTTGAGTCGGCTCACCTATCTCTCTCCACCTCAAGAAGCAAACACTTGTGTGAACTGTGCATTGATTCCTACATACTTGCATATTGTACTTGTTATATTACTCTATGTTGACAATTATCCATGAGATATACATGTTACAAGTTGAAAGCAACCGCTGAAACTTAATCTTCCTTTGTGTTGCTTCAATACCTTTACTTTGATTTATTGCTTTATGAGTTAACTCTTATGCAAGACTTATTAATACTTGTCTTGAAGTACTATTCATGAAAAGTCTTTGCTTTATGATTCACTTGTTTACTCATGACATTACCATTGTTTTGATCGCTGCATTCACTACATATGCTTACAAATAGTATGATCAAGGTTATGATGGCATATCACTTCAGAAATTATCTTTGTTATCGTTTTACCTCGCTCGGGACGAGCGATAACTAAGCTTGGGGATGCTTGATACGTCTCCGACGTATCGATAATTTCTTATGTTCTATGCCATATTATTGATGATACCTACATGTTTTATGCACACTTTTATGTCATATTCGTGCATTTTCTGGAACTAACCTATTAACAAGATGCCGAAGTGCCAGCTCTCGTTTTCGCTGTTTTTGGTTTCGTAAATCCTAGTAACGAAATATTCTCGGAATTGGACGAAACGAAGACCCGTGGGCCTATTTTTCCACGGAGCTTCCGGAAGACCGAAGAGCATACGAAGTGGGGCCACGAGGTGGCGACACCACAAGGCGGCGCGGCCAAGGGGGCCCGCGCCGCCCTATGGTGTGGGCCCCTCGTCGGGCCCCGACTCGCCCTTCCGCCTACTTAAAGCCTCCGTCGCGAAACCCCCGATGCGAAAAAACCACGATACGGAAAACCTTACCGAGACGCCGCCGCCGCCGATCCCATCTCGGGGGATTTCGGAGATCTCCTCCGGCACCCCGCCGAGAGGGGATTCATCTCCCGGAGGACTCTACACCGCCATGGTCGCCTCCGGAGTGATGAGTGAGTAGTTCACCCCTGGACTATGGGTCCATAGCAGTAGCTAGATGGTTGTCTTCTCCTCATTGTGCTTCATTGTTGGATCTTGTGAGCTGCCTAACATGATCAAGATCATCTATCCGTAATACTCTATGTTGTGTTTGTCGGGATCCGATGGATAGAGAATACCATGTTATGTTAATTATCAAGTTATTACATATGTGTTGTTTATGATCTTGCATGCTCTCCGTTACTAGTAGAGGCTCGGCCAAGTTTTTGCTTTTAACTCCAAGAGGGAGTATTTATGCTCGATAGTGGGTTCATGCCCGCATTGACACCGGGACAAGGATGTGAAAGTTCTAAGGTTGTGTTGTGCTCGTTGCCACTAGGGATAAAACATTGGCGCTATGTTCGAGGATGTAGTTGTTGATTACATTACGCACCATACTTAATGCAATTGTCCGTTGCTTTGCAACTTAATACCGGAAGGGGTTCGGACGATAACTCGAAGGTGGACTTTTTAGGCATAGATGCGGTTGGATGGCGGTCTATGTACTTTGTCGTAATGCCCAATTAAATCTCACTATACTTATCATGCCATGTATGTGCATTGTTATGCCCTCTCTATTTGTCAATTGCCCGATCGTAATTTGTTCACCCAACATGCTTTTATCTTATGGGAGAGACACCTCTAGTGAACTGTGGACCCCGGTCCATTCTTTTAATCTCGAAATACAAATCTGCCTGCAATACTTGTTTTACTCGTTTTCTCTGCAAACAATCATCTTCCACACAATACGGTTAACCCTTTGTTACAGCAAGCCGGTGAGATTGACAACCTCACCGTTTCGTTGGGGCAAAGTACTTTGGTTGTGTTGTGCGGGTTCCACGTTGGCGCCGGAATCTCCGGTGTTGCGCCGCACTACATCCCGCCGCCATCAACCTTCAACGTGCTTCTTGACTCCTACTGGTTCGATTAAACCTTGGTTTCTTACTGAGGGAAACTTGCCGCTGTGCGCATCACACCTTCCTCTTGGGGTTCCCAACGGACGTGTCAACTACACGCATCAGGCCTCCGGTGATGATCTCCCCCTCCGGCATGATGCCGGGAAGAGCTTCAGAACCCTCCCGAGCTAGGGTCTGCGATGGCGGCCGCAACGGGACTTTTCATGGATGGAAGCTCGGGTGTTTAGGTTTTTCCCGAGATCGTGAATAAATAGGTGGAAGGGTGAGGTCGGTGGCCTCCTGGGGGCCCACACCACCCCTTGATGCGCGCCCACCCTTGGCCGTGCCGTGGGGTGGTCTGGCCGCCCTGTGGCGCCTCTTCGACCCCCCTCTGGACTCTGTCTTCGTTACAGTAAAATATAGACTTCGGCTTTTGTTTCGTCCAATTATTCCGAGAATATTTTTTGTACAACTTTTCTGAAGTACAAAACAACAGAAAACATGGAACTGGCACAGTGGCATCTTGTTAATAGGTTAGTGCCGGAAAATGTATAAAGTGCAATGAAGTATAATCAAAACATATAGAAATTGGTGTAAAACAAGCATGGAGCATCAAAAATTATAGACACGGTTGTAACGTATTAGCATCCACAAGCTTAACTCCTGCTCGTCCTCTGGTAGGCAAGTGATAACAAAATAATTTTTGAGGTGACATGAACCCAACACAATATTGATCAAGTTATTGTAAAAGCATTATAAGGTGGGATCAAAGTATTCTAAACATAGGCATGATAGATGTAATTCTAACAATAGAACTTAGCAACTATGCTATAACATGAGAAGTAACTCAAACAAAGGATCATGAATAATTATGCATTGAAAGCAACTGTTTGTTTATGAGCATAGAGAAAACATAGCAAAGTGGTACTCAACATGTCCTTTTTGAAGTAGTAAAACATAAATGCTAGGACACCTTTAAAGTTCAAAGGGTGACTAGATACAAGTAATTTGAGAACAAGCAATAGCATAATCATGAATCAATCAATAATAGTTTTGGGACTATGCACATTGCACTAAGAATGAAAAATATGCTCTCTTAATTGGTGCATAAATAGAAGATGAAGACTCAACATAAAAGTAAAAGAAAGACTCTTTGCAGAGGAAGCAAGATTAACAAGTTTCATAAACCTTCCAAAAAGTATGGTACTCATTAGCTTTGAGCTCTCATTACCCCTATCATAAGCATCTTGAATGGTTAAAGTTAATGTGAGGGCAAATATGAGTTATATGCTTAACAAATCACAAGTTGAAAATCTCGTGCCCCTTGAATACGAGTACTTAAACCTCATGCTACTCAACTTAGGTCCCAAATAAGTTCTTGTCATTGTAAGTATACATGTATCATCGAGAATGCCAACGGGGTACCTCCTACCCCATGATATAGAAGTACTCCTGCCTAGGAGGAATCCCATGCCAAAATGAGAAGATAAATAGACAATGAGCATCTCAGCAATCCTTTTATTTACTATGGGCATAGGTTTTTATTGAAGATGCTTCATAGAATGCTCACTATGGTTTGCTGTAAATTTCCACCATGAATGATGCATGGTTTAAATTGGCCGCCCAGGCGTTTCTCTAACACATATACAAACTCCATGAACTTACAAGTTTCCATTTTTATTTCGCACCGCTAGGCAGCCATAAACAAAAGAACATGACAACAACTAAATAGGAATAAGTGCAATATTGAAAGTGTTCCCCATGAAAGCATGGTTGTGCTAACTCCCAACTCGCAATTTGCAAGCATATAAACTTCATAAGATGTCACAATGGCTCAAATTTATTAAGTGCAAGAAAGTAAATGTGCCATCAAGTTCGTGAGAGCTTTACTAACTAATTTTCTCATGCCAAAATTTAATTCGGAAGATAAATAAAAGCATGATGAATATACTTGGAATAGCAATAATGATAGTAAGTAGATATGGTGGACACTGATGAGAGCAGATTGCACACCGTTGGGGAACCCCAAGAGGGAGGTATGATGAGCACAACAACAAGTTTTCCCTCAGTAAGAAACCAAGGTTTAATCGACCAGTAGGAGAAAGGCATGACTTCTAAAGGTGTTGCTAGATGACTAGTGGTAGGGCACACTACCGGCGTCAGCAACAACGTGGAACCTGCACACAACACAACCAAAATACTTTGCCCCAACTTACAGTGAGGTTGTCAATCTCTCCGATTTCGCTGCACACAAAGGATTAAATGTATCGAGTGGAAAGAGATGTTTGTAGTAATTAAATATAACAGAGCTTACAGTAAGCAAATAGAGCAGGATTATAGTGGTTCAATTTATCAGTGTACAGGAAAGGACCGGGGTCCACAGTTCACTAGAGGTGTCTCTCCATAAAGATAAATAACATGCTAGGTGAATAAATTACAGTTCGGCAATTGATAGAATACCGACCATGCATGACAAGATGATTACTATGAGATTCGTTTGGGCTTACAACATAATACATAGACCATAATCCAACTGCGTCTATGACTAATAATCCACCTTCCGGTTATCGTCCGAACACCTTCCAGTCTTAAGTTGCAAGCAACAACTTATCGCATTAAGTAATGTATGTAAAGTAAACAATAGAATTATCCTCGGATAAAACATTGTTGTTTTCTCTCTAGTAGCAACAACACATCTACAATCTTAGAAGTTATTGTCACTCTTCCAGAAAACTAGAGGCATGAACCTACTATCGAGCATAAATACCCCCTCTTGGAGTCACAAGCATCTACTTGGCCAGAGTATCTACTAGCAACGGAGAGCATGCAAGATCACAAATAACATATGACAAGAATATATAATCAGTCTCAACATAGTATACAATATTCATCGGATCACAACAAACACAACATGTAGCATTACATAAGGATGATCTTGATCATGTAGAGCAGTTCACAAGATCTAAACATGAGGCACAAATTGGAGAAGACAACAATCTAGCTACTGCTATGGACCCATAGTCCAGGGATGAACTACTCACGCATCACTTCGGAGGCGGGCATGGCGATGTAGATGCCTCCAGCGATGATTTCCCCCTCCGGTAGGGTGCCGGGAAGAGCTTCAGAACCCCCCCGCCGAGCTAGGGTCTGCAATGGCTGCCGCGACGGAACTTTTCGTGGATGGTAGCTCGGGTATTTAGGTTTTTCCCGAGATCGTGATTAAATAGGCGGAGGGGCAATGTCGGTGGAGGCCAGGGGGCCCACACCACCCCTAGGCGCGGTCCAGGGCCAGGTCGTGCCTAGGGCTGGTCTGGCCGCCCTGTTGCCTTTCTTCAACCCCCCTCTAGACTCTGCCTTCGTTATGGAAAAATATTGACTTCGGCTTTTGTTTTGTCCAATTCTGAGAATATTTCTTGTACAACTTTTCTGAAATACAAAACAACAGAAAATAGAGAACTGGCACTGTGGCATCTTGTTAATAGGTTAGTGCCGGAAAATCTATAAAAGTGCAACGAAGCATGAGCAAAACATATATAAATTGGTGTAAAACAATTATGGAGCATCAAAAATTATAGATAGGTTTGAGACGTATCAAGCATCACCAAGCTTAACTCCTGCTCGTCCTCGAGTAGATAAGTGATAACAAAATAATTTTTTAGGTAACATGAAGCCAACACAATCTTGATCAAGCATTGTAAAGCATTGTGAGCTGGGATCAAAGTACTCTAAATATAGGCATGATAGATATAATTCTAACAATAGAACTTAGCAACTATATTATAACATGAAGACTAACTCAAACAAAGGATCATGAATAATAGTGCATTGAAAGCAACTGTTTGTTTATGAGCATAGAGAAAACATAGCAAAGTGGTACTCAATATGTCCTTTATGAAGTAGCAAAACATAAATGCTAGGACACCTTTAAAGTTCAAAGGGTGACTAGATACAAGTAATTTAAGAACAAGTAATAGCATAATCATGAATCAATCAATGATAAATTTAGGACTATGCACATTGCACTAATAATGACAAATATGCTCTCTTAATTGGTGCATAAAGAAGAAGATGAAGACTCAACATAAAAGTAAAATAACGACTCTTTGAAGAGTAAGCAAGATTAACAAGTTTTATAAACCTTCCAAAAAGTATGGTACTCATTAGCTTTGAGCTCTCATTGCCCCTATCATAAGCATCTTGAATGGTTAAAGTTAGCGTGAGGCAAATATGAGCTATATGCTTGACAAATCACAAGTTGAAAATCTCATGCCCCTTGAATGTGAGTACCTAAACCTCATGCTACTCAAATTTTAGGTCCCAAATAAGTTCTTCATTGTAAGTATACATGTATCATCGAGTTGCCAACGGGGTACCTCCTACCCCATGATATAGAAGTACTCCTGCCTAGGAGCAATCCCATGCCAAAATGAGAAGATAAATAGACAATGAGCATCTCAGCAATCCTTTTATTTACTATGGGCATAGCTTTTTACTGAATATGCTTCATAGAATGCTCACTATGGTTCGCTGTAAATTTCCACCATGAATGATGCATGGTTTAAATTGGCCGCCCAGGCGTTTCTCTAACACATATACAAACTCCATGAACTTACAAGTTTCCATTTTTATTTTGCACCGCTAGGCATCCATAAACAAAGAACATGACAACAACTAAATAGGAATAAGTGCAATATTGAAAGTGTTCCCCATGAAAGCATGGTTGTGCTAACTCGCAATTGTAAGTATACATGTATCATCGAGAACCGCCAACGGGTACCTGCTGCCCGATGATATATGGAAGTACTCTTGTAGGAGCAATCCCATGCCAAAATGACAAGCCAAACACACAATGAGCATCTCAACAATTTTTTATTTACTATGGGTATAGTTTTTTATTGAAAATGCTTCATAGAATGCTCACTATGGTTCGCTGTAAATTTCGGCCATGAATTATGCATGGCTTAGATTCTTGGCCCAGACGTTTCTCTAACTCATATACAAACTCCATGGACTTACAAGTTTACATTTTATTTTGCACCGCTAGGCACCCATAAGCAAAAGAACATGATGTCAACGAAATATGAATAAGTGCAATGTTGAAAGCATTGCCCATGAAAGCATGGTTGTGCTAAATCCCAACTTGCAATTTGCAAACATATAAACTTCATAAGATAGTCACAATGATCATATTGATTAAGTGCAAGAAAGTAAATGTGCCATCAAGTTCGTGAGAGCTTTACTAACTAATTTTCTCATGACAAAATTTAATTTGGAAGATAAATAAAAACCTGATGAACATACTTAGAATAGAAATAATGCTAGTAGGTAGATTTGGTGGACATAATTGGCAAACTTTGGTTATTAGTGGTTGGATGCACGAGTAAAGTTCATACTAACTACAGGCGGAGGCTAGCAAAAGACTGGGAGCGACCAACTAAGAGAGAAGTAATGGCCATAATCATGCATAGCGACAAAACATTATCAATCAAATCATAAAGTGATATTACAAGTCAAAAACTAAATGATCATAGAGGCTTTAGTTGACTGGTTATAGTCATAACATGGTATAAGCATGTGCCAAGTCAACCCAATAAAGCATCAAAGGAGAATACCACAGTATTAGGCTTTTATGATAGAAACAACACATGATTCTTTCAATGGCACATTATGCACTCTCAGCTATTTGAGACAAGTCATGATACAACAATAAATACTAAGCATATGACAAGAATAATATCCAACATGACATGCCAAAGTCTATGCCACAGTCTAGACAAGTTTCCTTTTGCATCACTATAGTCATGAAACATTTTACTCGTCTCCAACACCAATCAACTTATTTGAAATAGCTCTCAGAGATGAAAATCAATATGGACCAGAGAGCTAATCGTACATAAATAAAGAATACTAACCAGCTCTAAAAAAATCGAGTGAAAACCAAGAGCTAAACGCAGTAGTAGAAAATTTGAACACTCGCAGAACAATAAGAACGAAAACTAGAGCGTTCTATGCAATTAAAACAGAGTGTGTCTCTCTCCAAAACAAATAGGCCGGGATCCAACCATATGCTACAGCAAAAAAAAATAAACTAAAAACAAAAATAAAGACGCTCCCACAACAACACGTAGCGTATGAAGCAATAAAAATGTAGCGCATAGAGAGATGACATGTTGCTTTGTTGATGAACAGGGGATGTCTTGGGCATTCCCAAGCTTTGACGCGTGTACCTCTTGAATATTTCTTGGGGTGCAGGGGCATCCCAAGCTTGAGCTTTTGTCCATTCTTCATCTCATCACATCATTCTTCTCTCCCTACACTTGAAAACTTTCTTCATACAAAACTTCACACAATTCTTTGTAGCATTAGTACAATAAAAATAATAAATCCACTTGGGTTCAGTTCTAACATATATCAAACACCTATTAAAGCATTAGCTACTGTAGCAACTCTTCCAAAAAGCTCTTTGATCAAAAGAACTAAAAAAGAAAGAGATTTAAGAGGCAAATGCAAATAGTGGAAAAAATCTATCAAAACAGAACAGCAGGTAAAGATCGATTTTTTAAAAACTCTTATGTTTCTCATCTTGAAAAGTGGTCAACTAACGGAAGTTAGATAATAACCTGGGGCATATGCAAAAAAATTGGCAGCTCATAATTCTGCTCTGGCTATTTATACGAATTTTTATGGTGACAACACAGCAAGACAACAACTTGCCCAAATCTCACTTTCTTCCTATTAGAGGCTATTATTGGCACAGAAACGAAAATAAAAAAGATAAGAAGAGGTTATTACAGAGGTAATCACTTCCAAGACTCAACAAAAGAAAAATACCGAAATAAAATATTGGTTATCTCCCAAGAGTGCTTTTCTTTAACGCCTTTCAGCTAGGCGCAGAAAAAGAGCGAACATCCAGTATTATCAAGTGAAGAAGCATCAAGATGAATGCGAGAAGTCTTTTCAACAAGGATTTGTATTTTATGAATATAAGTTTTAGAAGACCTTTTCTCAGCACTTTTAGGTTCACTACTTTCATCAAATGGATTTTCAGGAACGATCACATCAAAATTCTTTTCCCAAGCTTCATGCATTGCTACAAGTTTGAAAGGTATTGGTATTTTACTTTCTTTCCTATTTTTGGTTTCGTCTATTTTTTCAAGTGTACCAATAATATCTCAACATGAGCCTAGCATCTTAAACCGATCAAAGACTTTCCTAGCTTATATAGCAACATCTTTAAATTCTTTAAGCAAAGTTCCTAGGATAAAATCTCCCTTTTCATCATCCTCAACTCCATGAAGTTTAAGAAAAATTTCCTGCATTATGGGTTAAGGCTAACAAATCTAGCCTCCAACATTTGAACTAAATAAGCTGCAACACTTTGATAATTAGGAGCAAGTTCTACCATGGATTTACCCTCAATATCTTTATGATTACTAACATGATTGAAGAATTTTCAATGTTATCTTTCCCAATTATAGAACCACTACCTACTATAGGTCCTTCAAATCGTACTTAGAGAACAACATAATGAACTAGAAACAAAATAACAACTACAAAATAAAACAACCTATTATGTTTTTGATATAATGAATCAAATAAGACAAAATAAAATGAACTAAGCAAAACTATAACAGAGTAAAGAGATTGGAGATGAGAGACTCCCCTTGCAGAAATCCTCTTTCTCCCCGGCAACGGCGCTAGAAAATTAGCTTGATGAGCGCAGATTGCATACCGTTGGGGAACCCCAAGAGGAAGGTATGACGAGCATAGAAGCAAGTTTTCCCTTAGTAAGAAACCAAGGTTTAATCGACCCGTAGGAGAAATGCGTGACTTCTGAAGGTGTTGCTAGCTGACTAGTGGCAGGGCGCACTACCGGCGTCAGCAACAACGTGGAACCTGCACACAACACAACCAAAATACTTTGCCCAACTTACAGTGAGGTTGTCAATCTCACCGGTTTCGCTGAGCACAAAGGATTAAATATATCGATTGGAAAGATATGTTTGCATTAATTAAAGAGAACACAGCTTACAGTAAGTAAACAAAGCAGGATAAGGATGGAATTAGGAGTTAGCTGTTGGAGATATGCCCAAGAGGCAATAATAAATGGTTATTATATATCTTTGTAAAGAGATTGGAGATAAGAGACTCCCCTTGCAGAAATCCTCTTTCTCCCCGGCAACAGCGCCATAAAATCTTGATGGTCTTTGCCGTGGAAGTTGGCAATCACGTTGGGGAACCCCAAGAGCAAGGTGTGATGAGCACAGCAGCAAGTATTCCCTTAGTAAGAAACCAAGGTTTAATCGACCAGTACGAGAAAGGCGTGACTTCTGAAGGTGTTGCTAGCTGACTATTGGCAGGGCGCACTACCGGCATCAGCAACAACGTGAAACCTACACACAACACAACCAAAACACTTTGCCCCAACTTACAGTGAGGTTGTCAATCTCACCGGTTTTCTGAACACAAAGGGATTAAATGTATCGAGTAGAAAAATATGTTTGCAGTAATTAAAGAGAATAGAGATTGCAGTAAGTAAACAAGCAGGATTGCAGTGGTTGAATTTATTAGTGTAAAGGAAAGGACCGGGGTCCACAGTTCACTAAAGGTGTCTGTCCATAAAGATAAATAGCATGCTGGGTGAACAAATTACGAAGTTTGGGCAATTAATGAGGAATACCGACCATACATGACAAGATTATTACTATGAGATTCGTTTGGGAATTACAACATAATACATAGACCGTAATCCAACTGCGTCTATGACTAATAATCCACCATCCGGTTATCATCCGAACCCCTTCCAGTATTAAGTTGCAAGCAAAAGATTATCGCATTAAGCAATATGTGTAAAGTAAACAATAGAATTACCCTTGAATAAAACATTGTTGTTTTCTCCCTAGTAGCAACAACACATCTACAATCTTAGAAGTTATTGTCACTTTTCTAGAAAACTAGAGGCATGAACCTACTATCGAGCATAAATACCCCCTCTTGGAGTCAAAGCATCTACTTGGGCAGAGTATCTACTAGCAACGGAGAGCATGCAAGATCACAAATAACATATGGCAAGAATATATAATCGATCTCAACATAGTATTAAATATTCATCGATCCCTGCAAACACAACATGTAGTATTACATAAGGAAGATCTTGATCATGTAGGGCAGATCACAAGATCTAAACATGAGGCACAAATTCGAGAAGACAACCATGTAGCTACTGCTATGGACCCATAGTCCAGGGATGAACTACTCACGCATCACTTCGGAGGCGGGCATGGCAATGTAGATGCCTCCAGCGATGATTTCCCCCTGCGGCAGGGTGCCGGGAAGAGTTCAGAACCCTCCCGAGCTAGGGTCTGCAATGGCGACCGCGATGGAACTTTTCGTGGATGGAGGCTCAGATATTCAGGGGTTTCTCGACATCGTGAATAAATAGGTGGAGGGGCGATGTCGGTGGATGCTAGGGTGGCCCACACCACCCCTATGCACGGGCCAGGGCTAGGCCGCGCATAGGGCTGGCGTGGCCGCCCTGCTGCCCCCCTTTGACTACCCTCTAGACTCTGTCTTCGTTACGGAAAAATATTGACT
>NC_061508.1:242252237-242289634 GCF_022539505.1 Lolium rigidum | reverse complement strand
AAAAAAACAATGCCGGAGAGGCTGCCATCCGGGCCCTACATCCCTCGGCGGTGCGGATTTGCGTTGACTCGGCCGGCGAACCCGAGAATTCGCGATGCACCACGTCCCGGGCCACCATACGCGACGTTTTGGCCGCTTTCGTCGGGCTAGGTGGCCTCAAAAACGAGAAAAAAAAAAGTTTTGACATGCACCACGGAGGGACCAAAATCGTCGGCCATGGTACACCAGCAACCACGGCGCGACTTCAACTTCGTCGGCCATGGCAACTTTTCTTGTAGTGTTCATCACCACTAGAACTTTCAACTTCATCGGATGAATATTCTTCCCTTGTTACTAGCACAACTCTTGAGGGCCTCTTGCCCTTCTTGGTCTTGTTGTTGTAGAACTTCTTGTTGGGGGCTTTTGAATATTTGCCCTTTGTGTCCTTGCTCTTGTCCTTGGAAATGAGCCTCCCATTATGAAGCTCTCTATTTTCATAGGGGCATTCGGCAATGAAGTGGCGCTTGTCATCACAATTGTAGCAAGATCTTGTCTTTGGACCAAAGCTAGTGAACCCACTTTTGTTGTTCCTCTTGATGTTGTCTTCCTTGGCCTTGGAGGGATCAACCCAAAAGGATTTTGCATGGAAGGCCATGTGATCATGGTAGTGGCATTGCAAATCTTCCGGATAGGACATACTCCAAGATGCCCTATAAGATTCTTGAGGAATCACTTCTTCACCGGAGTTGACCATCAAGGCAAGGTTGGAACCTTTTGCCATCCCAAGAGCACGATTGCGAGAATCATGAGAGGTTTCCTCAAGCACCTTGAGAGCTTGCATCTCGTGCACGACTTGTTGAGAGGTGAGAGAGGAATAGCATTCCCTTCCCACAAGAGTCTTGACATCAATGGGTGCAAATGGCATCATGCATTCAATGTACTTCTCCTTGATCCAAGAGTCATTGATGTGGGTGGCACCAATAAGCCGGAAGGCATCGGCAACCGTGAGAAGTCTTCCATACATGACTTCATGATCCTCATCCGGTAGCCTCATGAACCCTTCGGTTTTATTCTTAAGAGCATTATACCTGTTCCTCCTTGTGCTCTCACTTCCAATGCAACTAGCGGCCAAGCCGTCCCAAGCTTCCTTGGCGGTGGTGTAGTTCCGGACACGATGCAATTCCGGTGTCCCCACACTAGTTTGAATCATGTGTAGGGCGGTGTTGTTGAGTTGACTATCAATTGCTTCTCTTCTAGTCAACTTGTCGGGGTTGTATGGCTTGAAGCCCTCCAAGATGATTCTCCATAGTTCATTGGAGGCACTACAAACATGAGAGCGGAACTCAAATTGCCAAGTATCGAAATTATCAACGGAAAACTTAGGTGGGTCGCCCGAATGTTCAAATGGGGATGGGGAACCGGTATATTGGGAGATAGGAAAGGTGGAGCTACTCGATTGTAGCTTTCACCTCCACTAGTTCCCCTAGGAGATGCACTCGGTAGATTTGATAGTGTTTAAGTTATCACCTTCCACGGGTTTGGTAGATGAGGGTAAGTCCGAAGCCTCTCCCTCATCTAACGCACCCGTGTCTTTTACCTCTACACTAGGAGCCTTGGGAAGGGCCGGAGCCAAAAGCTCGGCAATCATCTTTTTCATGCTTTCCATTTGGGCTTCCATGGAGAACTTCAACGAATTGAAGTCTTCCACGGAGACCAACTTGGCGGCCCCTTCTGAGGGCTCCTCGTCCGGCATACTCTTAGGCGGTTAAGCCCGAAATAAGAGCCGAGGCTCTGATACCAATTGAAAGGATCGTATGCCGCACCTAGAGGGGGGGGGGGTGAATAGGTGCTAACCAATTTTTAATTCTTTTTCAATTTAGGCTTGACTCAAAAGGTAAATTCTCTAGATATGCAACTAAGTGAATTTACCTATATGACAAGGATATCAACTAAGCAAGGTATAGCTACGCAATAGGAAATAGAGTGGGATAGAGGTAACCGAGAGTGAAGCACGCGATGACACGGAGATGATTCCCGTAGTTCCCTTCCTTTGCAAGAAGGTACGTCTACGTTTGGAGGAGTGTGGTTGCTACGCAAGCCAAACCAACAGCCACGAAGGCTTCACTCGGATCTCCCGTGAGCAACGCCACGAAGGCCTAGCCCACTTCCACTAAGGGATTTCCTCGAGGCGGAAACCGGGCCTTTACAAAGTTCTTGGGGCACACATCCACAACCAAATTGGAGGCTCCCAAATCCGTAACAATACAACAATCAACAACAACACATCAACAACAAATCAACTAGGGAACCAAATAGGAACACTAGCATGAGATCCCTCAAACAAGAGAGGGGGAAATGAAGAACGCTTCGGTGAGGATGTAGATCGGTGTCTTCTCCTTCGAATCTCCAAAGATCAAGAGCTTTGGTTGGGGGAGGAAGGAGATCTTGCAAATCTTGTGTTTCTTGAGGTGGCTCTAATGGAGGAGGCTTGGCAGATTTCTTGTATAATGATTGAGCAAGCAACCAAGGTAGAAGAAGGGGGTATTTATACCCCCTCTCAAAAATGAGCCGTTGCAGCTTCCGGGGGGCCGGATATTCCGGCCTAAGTAAGGGCCGGATAATCCGCCCCCCCCCGTAATCCGGCCTACGGAACAAAACCGTGACATTATCCGGCCAAAAGTCCGGCCCTATGCCAGAGAAGCTTTTCTTCCAGTCCTTAGCCAAATTCGGGGGGGCTGGATATTTCCAAAATATCCGGCCCGGATATTCTGGCCCTGGTACAATACCGGGACAATATCCGGGCAAAAGTCCGGCCCCCATACTGAGCAGCTTTTCCTCGAAGACTTAGCCAAAAACAGGGGGCCGGATATTTCAACAATATCCGGCCCGGATTATCCGGCCTGGCCAACATTTTCTGATAACTTTTGACAGACGATCAAATCCAACACACATGAATAAATATCTATGTAATCCCTGTACCACTTAATCAAACATTAGTGTATCACATATATTGACATCAAACACACAAAACATAATGTGAGAGATGTTCTTTCAATCACCCTCAACTCAGGGTGGGCATAAAAACCGTGAAACCGAAAACCGAACCGAAGCCGAAACCGAACTAACCGAAATCTAGGTTTTTTCCATTAACCGCTATTTTTTCGGTTTCCATTTACACTAACCGAATTAAATTTGGTAGAATTCGGTTTTTAGCCCCACCAACCGAACAAGACCGAATAGACCGAATTGAGTAAGCTACCATCAATTTGTGCATAAACCGATCATTTCATAGAAGTCCAATTGCGTTTGATGTTCCAAAAATTGTTCATTCAATGTATGACTTTGGTCTTTGATGTACTAGCTTTTTCTGAATATAGCGTGAAGCCTGCATAATAGAACACGTCGCTCGAAGTCTTAGCTACCCCTTTTAATCGCTCACGAGTGATGCACCTGTACCACGAGTGCCGCAGCCTACCAAATAGCATCCCTCCACGATTGGTGCTCATTTGTTAATTTCTTGCGTAGTTGATGCTTTTTGTGTTGATATGTCAATCACTATTTGCTTTCTTCGGTGATGCCTACTATTTGTTCAAGTGAGTAGGTTCATTCAGTTTTAACCGAAAACCGAACCGAATTTGTCGGTTAACCGAATCTTCGGTTTCCTAAATTTTCATGCCAATTTAGGTTACCATTTTTGAAAACCAAATTTGTTCAAAAACCGAACCGAAATTTCGGTTAAAACCGAATGCCCACCCTGACCCTCAACCCACCAGAGTTTAAATTGTTGATTCAGCCTCTCGTACTACGAGTTGTCTTATGCTGCTCAGTATGATGCATAGAGCCGCGGAAGTGCTATTAGAAAAAGAAACAAAATCCCAAATCTCTGCATTCTTCACTCAAAGAATTTCTAAGGTCGTAAATGCTGATTTTTACCACTGTTTTTTTAGACTAAGCACCTGGTTACACTTGATGCACGCACGTTAGTGTCTTAATCATTTTATTATCACCAATCAACAAAGCCTAAGTGGAGGCCAAGCCACATTTCGGGAGATTCTTCACAAGCATTGAACTGTTCCATAAAATTTCCGTGTCCTCCGTTAGAGCAAGAATAATAGAAAAGTCAGCAGTTGGTTATATGTTATTGCCATGTCATCTATAGTTAACTTAATAGCCAACACATATAATAGTTAGATATAAGTATGATGAGAGTGGTGTTTTGACACATGGGAACATATGCTCCCTTTATTTTGAAATGGATGTTACACATATTTGAAAATTAAAAAAATTAAAACGAAAAATTCGCATGTACATCTTGACGTGCTACACGCTCACAAAGTCGTTTCATGAAAAATCGACTTGTTGAGTTGAATTGAATTTCCGTGGATTACTTTATTATCATATGGTCTAACTTGCACTCTCACAAAGTACTTAGGAGCACGAGCTGCAGCTAGCTCTTATACTACAACCTCCTTTTGTTCTCTTTTCTCTTCTCTCTCATTCAACTCAGCAAAACTATATTATTTTACCTTATTATACTTGGGAAATGCACTTTGGCTCATAGGAGCATATGCTCCCATTATGTGAATCCACATTTTAAAGTGTCAAAAAATTCTAAACTAAATTTTTACATGTACATCTAGACATTTTATGTTGGTACACAAGTTTTTAAAAAAAACTAAAAATAATTGTGGCTCCTGTAAAAAAGACAAGTTTTGATGCTATAACACGACTACGTACAGAATATTTTTTTGTCTTTTTTGTACACGCCATATAAAATGTTGTTTCTCCACGAAAATTTGTGCACTAACATAGAATGTCAAGATGTACACCAACAAATTTATATCAGAATTTTTTAACATTTTTAAAATTGTTTTTTAATTATTTTATATAATGAGAGCATTTGCTCCTATGAGCCAAATTGCCACCTCCATTATACTTGCTCTTAATAAAGTGGAGCTCGATCACATCTCGGCACGTTGTTCCATCCAACTTGACAGTAGTGAGTGACAATGCATCGACGGACCGACCTGACCTCCGTGATCTATTAGTATTCCCCTTGTGGGGTTAGAAACGGTTGGATGAAGTTCACTTAGTGCAACAATTAGGTTTCCTAAACCAAGTTCTAGTAGCTTTACATTTTTGCATGCATGCCTTTTCATACTTTTTTTTACAAACAGTGCCATCAGCCGCAGAGGCTATATTTATAGTAGAAAATGGTACATGATGGAGATACATAAGTTATCTTTATCGATTACAAAATAAAGTCTAAGAAAATGAGCAAGTTTTTCTAAGACATGATCTTATACTTTTCTGAAGACAATAAGACATCGATAGAAAAATAACATAAATATTAAATCACAGAGCTGTAAATAGAAACTAGGGTTCGTTCTCCTATAATTTTGAGCCACATGACTTTTCGTACTTGTTTGGCTAACATATGTTAACAATCCAGCGAATGGACATTGCACTCAGTACTTAACGGGCAGCCCACCGACAACAATCTGATGGCAATGGATAGATAGAAAGAAAACTGAAGTGGACGACATATATAGTATATAGTTATATATATAGTGGTAAAGAAGCAATTCTCTCACCATTCTTCCCTCCCTTATGTCCCCATCAAACTTCCTCTTGTAAGCCACTTGTAGCAACTAAAGTGAAGAGGTTGAGCAAGATAAGACGGTTCAATAGTGGAGGAATGCATGAAAGTGCTCAAAGGCGACGATGCATTTTTGACAATATCAATTTGTGATCAAGCACTTAAACAATATCAATATGTGATCAAGCATTTTAAATTGACAATATCAATTTGTGATCAAGCATTTTAAACTACATCATAGTAAAAGCGTCAGTTTCATAGTCTAAGCTGACAGAAAAATGGTGAACTAGTTTTGGACACGGTGACGACGAGCACGAACACGAACACGAACACTATGGCCCCGATGCAAGAATCAGTCATGCATTTGTTCCCTGGTTTTCCGAGAAGCTAGCCATGCGCCACATGACTTACCTACCAAAACTAATCCTATCATCACATCCTATTTATGATGTGCATTTAGCAGGCTGCACAAGCTAGATTGCAAAATTGTTAACGGGATGGTTCATCAGCGAGGAGCTAAGAAATTAGTCTTGCTCTTATTGCTACTACTCGTGCCATCGTTCCTAGTGCTCGACGCCGTTGGAAAATCATCAGAGGCGAAAGGAGGTGAAGGAGAAGGGGAGTCGGCGACGGCGACGGCATGCGGCAGTAGCAGCTACAACTACCTCAGCGCGCTGCTGCGGCTGATGATCCCGTGCAAGGCGGCGGTGGCGCCCTTCAGCCCAACGCCGCCCAACGAGGAGTGCTGCTCGGCGGTGCGCGAGCTGGGGCAGCCGTGCCTGTGCATGCTCCTGGCCGGCCCGCTCATCTCCGGCGCGGACCGCCGGATGCTCATCCGCCTCCCCACCACGTGCGCCGCAACCTACGATGACGAGGGCGGCGCCGCCGGTGACAACAACGACGGCCTGCGTCAAGATCTGGCCTCGTGTACCGCTACGTAGCATAGCTACACGTCCCCTGCTGCTTTCTCTTTACGGAGCATGCGTGCGTGCATTTGGATTGCATGGTTCTCCTTTTGTGACACATGATCCTACTAGCTGCTAGGATACGATACAAACATGGATACGCAACGCAAGAGTTTAATCTAATCTGAGCACCAATCGGCTACTGGGGTCTGGGGCGTCTTTTTTGTTACGTCCGCCTCATGCTTACTCCACCTTCCTGCATCCTTTCTCCTTTACGTTTCATATAAACCATATCATCAATTACTTTCCTGCATTGAGTTAACTATACGATTATGATGATGATGCAATCACGCATTGCAACAGGAGGCTTGTTTCATGGCTCTAGATAGGTAACCTCAGCTCATATTATTTACAGGAGCTTCATTTGCGATAGATTGTGCTCCCACAGAATTGTACTCCCTCCGTTCATAAATAGATGTCAAAGATTTGTCTAAATTCGGATGTATCTATACACTAAATCGTGGCTAGATACATTCAAATTTAGACAAATTTTTGGCATCTATTTATGGACAGAGGTAGTATTTTATTTTCATTTCATGGTAAAGTAATGTTATAAAATGAAAACTCCGAATGAAATCCATTAGATTGCTGACAACAAAAAGGTCTTGCATCATCCACTTTCCCAAGAGATAAAGTTACATTACAGCAAGAGGCTTGTACTTATATATATGTACTTCCTATAGTTTGTGTTGTACTACACAAAAGGAGGCTTTGCCTCTCAGCATGTAAGATACCTGGACCTTAATAGCTGCTTCCCGTCTAAAGAATAAATCTAGGAGAGAGTTACCTCACAGCCTGACCTTACCAGCAGGCATACCCTTAACCAAGCAAGCAATCATCTGCCAAGTCATTCCAAACTTGCCCCCCTCAACTCACCAGAGCAACTGTTCAAGCTACATATATATATCACCGCGTCAGCCATGGCTTCCTCCTGCTCCACTTGATCACCTCCCCATTCTTCTCATTCAGTTGCATCATCAGCTGTCGCCCACAGGTACCTAACGTCATAGCCACCCGTCCAGGCCTGTATATAAAGGTCACATACATCTCCATCACAACAGCCGCTGTTACTGTCTTCCACAGTTTAGCATTCTAACCATCTCCATACCTCTACTGTTCTTCCAGTTCAACGAAAAGCTAGTGTGCATACGGAATAGTTAAATCCGTCAATCAGTACATATGGATCCCAAAATTGCTGTTGCTCTCACTCTGTCTCTCGTTGGTGGCTTGAGCACCTCCCTCGGTACGCAGATATACATCTTTCTTCATTCCTCCGCTTCTGCTCTTTGTTCATAATATATCACATATTCATCATCACGTGAACTGTTTAATTTGATGCACTATATATCACATATCTCTCAATGGGTGTTTCCCCATATTTGCTTTCCAGAATGTTGGAATGGCATACTAGTCAGATAACAGTTTCATACTCATTTTGCCAATGATATTTTACCATGCTTCAACAGGTGCATTACTTGCAATATTAAATCATGCACCAAACAACAGAACACTCGGGATACTACAGGTAAAATGCTAGAACCATCTACTTAATGCTGACCAAAGAATCACACCCAAAAGAACAACAGAAGTTCATTTGTATATGAACCAACATTTAACTATCATTTTGACAACTCCTTTTAGGGATTTGCTACTGGACTCATGTTGAGCATGTCTTTCTTTGACTTGGCTTATGATGCTGTCAATGCGATTGGTTTTCTGAAAGGGAACCTTTGGGTGAGACTGTGACAGTAAGCGAGATGATTTTTCAGGCATCTGTACCCTTTCTTATCATTTTAGCCTGTGCTTTGCAGTTTTTTGCTGGAGCACTTCTATTTTCAGCAATTGCCGACATCTTCCCTGAGCCAGAATGCAGTCCGCCAGATGAAAATGACAAACAAGTATAGCTTCCCTCAGCTTTGCTAACACACTTTTTCAGTCAGCGTTTCTCGAAAAGACTAAATATGATTCTCCTCTCTGTTTTCCATTTGGGGAAGAAGACTGTTAATAGCACAGCACGGCAAGAACTTATGATGAGACACCGAAGAAGAGTTATCTTTAGTGTAATTGTCACCGCAATTGGTAAGCCCAATGTAATTTGGTACCCTATACATTATGCTGTGCTCAAATTATTTGTACATTTAAGTTGATGTATTTAATGTCCAGCAGTTTATGAACCATTCAATGTATGCATAATTAGATAAATGTCTGTGCTCTCAACCTTCCAAATGAGAAATAACAATGTACACCATGAAGTAAAAGCAAAACCTGTAACATAAACTACCAAAAATACATCAGTGTTTTCATCATGAGGCCAGAAAGACAAAACACACCTTTTAGGTAATTATACAGAAATCCACAAATCATGATAATTGTTCTTCAAATGCATATACTATATGATTATATCTAACATTCTAGTACTGAGCTAGAGCATATTGACTCCACAAAAATGTTTGGAGCTTGTTCATACAACAGAGTACAAAATAATTAGATTAACTGGTTCAGGTTGAATAGCTAATCCAATTTAAAATCATAGACATGATTTAACAAGCAATATTGACAGTAAATTTCAGGACGTTCAGTGTAACATAGTGTTATGACCCGGGATAGTTACTGTTTTATTGAACACCTAAACCAAGTCAATATTATCAAGTGATAAGTCTAAGAGCAGTAGTTTTTCATAAATTACGAATGTCAGACAATAAAATTAAAATAAGCCAACCAAACAAATAGTTATTGAAATGATGTAGGCAATATATGCATATACAAGTAATGATAGAGCCCTTTCCTACAAGTTCATTATTTATAATGATCGCATTCATTAATAAAGTTCTTATTTCAACAGTTGCTGGTGTGAGTCTGCAAAACTTCCCTGTGGGTACTGCCGCTTTTCTGGGAACTGCGAAGGTATTATTCACTGTTTTACATATTTAGAGTAACACGTTTTCTCTTAACAGCATGCTTAATGTATTAAATTTCTGACTCATGGTTAAAGACGTAAGATGTTTGAGAAGATACTAGCATATTGTATGTTTATCATATATGATGGGATTAGTAAATACTGGTATATGTTATCCTTTTCATTGAATTAAAATGTACACTCAAAATTTCAATTGATGTTTTTCAAGAACTATAAATATTAACAGATACTATTTCTATTAGTTTACGTACCTTGTTTACCATTTGAAGTGTTGAACACCTCCAAACTCCATTTCACAAATAATTGTGTCTTAAATAAAACAATTCAATCTAAGGGTGATGTGTCTAAAGATGCTGCATCTCCATCCAAGCATGTTATATATATTTCTTTCTGTTTGGAAGCATGTTCCTTTCAAGCTGATAACACTGCCAACATTTTGAATATGTATGAACCAGAAACTGAATAATCAATAGTAGTAGTTTATGCTGAACACCCCATTAATCTTATCTACCTTTCAGGGCTTTCGTGTTGGCCTTAACTTGGTTATTGCTATAGCTCTACACTACATCCCGGAGGTAATTGAATATACTGACTTTTAAATAGAATAGTGAATGGATATGGAACCATAATTGTCCTGTAACTTTCATTCCAAACCTCAGAGAACTACCAAAATACGAAATTGGTACATGATGCTCCTCACGTTCTATATGGGCACAATGCATTGCAAATCTGCCATTTAAGACACGTAGTAGTACAATTCCTATATTGTGATGAATCTTTACACAATTAATTGAAGTTGGTATGGCCAAACAATCTGCTAATATCTGCAGTGTTTTTTTTTCATGCGCAGGGCATTGCTGTAGCTCTCCCTGCATACTTTGCAACTTGCAGGTACTGGTTATAATTATTACAGAATATGCATCGTAGATTTTATACTCTATGTTTCACTATTAACTGTCACTGGCAGGAGAAGTCTCAATTTCGAAATAACTATTCATTCCTGGTTAATGCAATATTCCATACCCCTACTTAATGTGTTCTATAAGAATTAAAATGCTCGTACTGCCTCGTGCATGAGGGCCATTCATGGTCATTCCTCATTAAAATATTCTTAGATATGTTCTCTTGGTCTCTGTGCATGCTGGGCTGAGGACACCTACAGTGAAACATGTATATTCTTAGCATGGCAATGCTGAATTATATGTATCTTGAATGACATATTTAAATCATCAGAGAATAAGAACGGCTTAGTTGGTTTAATTCAAAAGGCTAATTGCTAGTTATCAGCTTATCACCTAAAGAAGCATATAATTGCTACAATACATAAGATCTTATGATTAATACTACAGTCACTGATTTGGAAAGAAAGTTAGCTCTCTGGTTGCGGTTTAATAATATTGTTATTTTCTGTCTATGATGCAGCAAATGGCAAGCATTCAAACTAGCAACACTTTCTGGTTTTGCAGAGCCACTAGGTGTAATTATCGTGGGTAGGTTGACTCTGCATTTGTTCTATATTAAGTTGGCTTGATCAAAGCATTTGTGCCGCTAATCCCCTAACCTAGCACTGTTGTATTAAATTGAAATAAACATAAATATGGGCAGTGTAAAAATTTCTTACAGACTTAAGAACTAAAATAAATGAATAATACAGCACAGTTTTACCACTTACCCATGTGTGACATAAAATATTTTTGAAACGATACAAAACTGTGTATTATGAAGTGTTAAATCCAATGAATTGGTCATGAACATAGCTAAGACAGAAGTGATCATCGAAAAATTCTTAACCCTAAGCAAACAAGATGCATCATTCATAGAGGAACATATATAAATATCATGTGAGGCATAATATGTACTAGTGTCAGACATGGAAATGGATATGCAGATTTTGTAGTGAATAACAGTAGCTGCAAGGTACCTTAGTATTAGTAATTTTGTGGTGACTAAAGCAGCTGCAAGGTACCTTAGTATTTTGTGGTGACCACATGTTACTATCTGATTGAGAAGTACAGTGGCTGAAAATGTATCAGGGTGCATTCTAGACCATAAAAATCACTCTAGTCGGTGATATGCAAGATCTGCATTAAAAAATGAACAACCACTTGCACTAATCTTTCTCTAGGATTTACCATTATTTCAACCTTTTCTCTTCAGTGAGTAACAGCCTTTGAAGGTTGGGCTCATGCACTTCATTTATATTTTCCTCTTTGTATCTCAAACAATGCATATGAAACTGTGTTTCTTGCAGCATATATATTTCCGAGCAACCTAAATCCAGAAATATTGGAAGGTCTACTTGGATTAGGTAACAGCAGTTTCAGAAATTAAAAACATTTGATAATTAATATAAATTATCTATTCAACTAGCTTTATTCGTTTTCCTTTTTGCACAGTGGGAGGAGTAATGGCATTCCTGACATTGTATGAGATGCTACCATTAGCAATTGAGTATGCTGGACGCAAGGATGCTGTGAAAGCTGTATTTGTTGGCATGGCATTTATGTCTATGAGGTATGTTAACTCACGATGCAATACAATTAAAATCATATAAGG
The DNA here is from genome assembly GCF_022539505.1 of Lolium rigidum. Lineage (NCBI taxonomy): Eukaryota > Viridiplantae > Streptophyta > Magnoliopsida > Poales > Poaceae > Lolium > Lolium rigidum. The sequence goes on along the minus strand of NC_061508.1, from coordinate 242,277,618 downwards.
TAATATATTTTATGTACGTGGGGTGTGTAGTCATATTTCGGATGGTAATTATGCATGTCAGCTTGTAGCCATAATTGCCAAATTTGTCTAAAAGACCACAACCAAATCTGCCTCCCAGTTTGGCCACACAATCTTTTGCCACAGCTTTTCATTTGGCCAGATTCTGAAAGATGTCCAGAATATAGTAGTAAACAGAACGCTAACACACTTTGGTGAACATGACCAAAATTTGCAGACAATCTTTAGCAGACCTGACTTATGAACTAAAACACCATAAATTATTTACTACACTACAACTTTCCCTGTATCATGTTATTAACTTGTGTTCCTAACTTCCTACTTAAAGTACGAAATATCAAACAAGTATAGATTTACTTTAGCCCAATTCTATTGTTTTAAAATTTGGCTAACGTAAGAAATCATGTCTACCAACGTTAAATATATGTTGATCTTTGATTAATCCCCAAGTATTACCAGTATGATCTTGTTTAATATTGGTGTAGACCTTGATTCAATTAATTAAAATATCTAAATGTTACATTGATTCAATTAACCATGTATATCAGCAATATGTTTTGGAGGAAACCTTTTCATATGCGCATTATTTCTTATAGCTTATTCAGAATAGAAGATCCTAAAACACAGGAATAGGAGAACATAGCATTTGAGATATCATGACATAAGAACATAGCTTTTCTGCAACCATGGCTCTTTACTTAACATCATTACAAGTATGTTCGGAGATATGTTTTGATGTGCAATGGAACTTCTACTGGCAGCTTGCACTTCCTGGACATTAGTCTTCCAAAGGAGATGAGCGCTTAATTTCAGTCTAACCCAATAAGTGCTATGGGCAAATGCATTGTGGACTTTCAGTAAGGTATCTTACTTTTCCTTGACATTACTACTGCGCTATCCAGAGGAAGTAAGTCTGACTGTCATGATGCTTTCTAAAATAGTCCCCAAACTACCAAAAATAAATAATTGAACCTTCAAATGGCATCGAATTTCATTTCTTCAAGTCTGAAATTAAGTATCATTAATAGTACATAATACTGCTGTTTAACTGCTAGAGTATTCCTACTGTAACTGTGCACGGACATAAAAACCTGTCGACTGGGGTAGGCACCTCTTAGCCATGAATGATCTTCAGCTACCCTCCACTCACGTAATGACTTTCACAGATACAAAACAAGTCTCTACCGTAGCAATCGATTGCACTAGAACTTGCATCATCAAGTTAACTCCTTTGTGCGTTCTTTTTAATCATGTAGACCCAAGTGGTCATTGTTAAACGAATGATGGGTAAATATTTTGGAAATCATATTTTCAGTTAATTGTACTTACGCAAACTATAAACTTAACTTCTAAGAATATACATAGTGCAAAGACTTGGCTAGGGGGGGACAAGTTTGGCCATCTTACCTTAGTATTTTTATTCATGGAACTGGCAAGACAACATGACCATATCGCAGCATTGCATTTCTGTGTTTTCTGCAGGTCACGATTGGGAGGATGTGCATAGAGTCACATGTCATGATACAGCTTTCTACAAGCTGACACGATGACCTGCAAATCAGGGCCTTCATTGATGTCCTCCTGATGCATGGCTGCCATGGCTGCAAGAAAATTATAAGCCTCAAACTCAGACAAGTCATGTACATAATGAATAAAACTGTACTTATAGGACAGAGATAAAAACCATTCATGTGATGTAAATAACAAAAATGTTTATGAGATGAACCATTTGTCATCGAAGATAATTGTACCTCATGCGATACAACAAAGTATACAGTGAAATTTATTTAATGCAAAGGTTCGCCAAAATCATGAGATCCAGAACATGTCTGAAAGGCTGCAACTCCCCGAAGTGGAATATAGCATGTAGCTGATTCTACACCTCTTTGGTTTGGATCTAATTGGTTTTAGCAAGATATAATGAACTTAAGGATTAATACTTCGGGCAAGCATAAAACAGTTTCAAAACATCTTTCCTCTTTTCTGGATACGAGCAGGGAACAGGTCGGTGTAAAAATTCTTGAAAAAAATTCCTTTTCTCTTAACCTTCCTTATGTAATGAGTTCTCGGGTTGATATCCACATCATTTTTAGTTTTCCCATACCTTCATCCTGACCACGAATTAACATTAACACTCTGTTATCACAAGCAGGAAAACTGAGCAACTCCACTTGAAATACTCCTGAACTGACTCAGATTATTGCACTCGTATATATATCAGAGCATCTCCACGTGAAATACTCTGGTTCAGATCATGGTATTTGAATTGCAATTGTAGCGACCAAGAACTGAATTGGACTCCGGGCCAATTACAAATCCAGTGTCTAAGATTCGATGAATGCCTGGGTAAATAAAAGAACTGCTTCCAGATCTTCAACTTATAAGTGGAATGGAATCAACTACTCCAGTTCAGTGTGACCCTAGACTTTGAAATTAAACTCCAATCCCACATGTTTCGAGGACACAATTCGTATTGCCGAAGCAGATCGTACATTTCCTATAGCAGTAAAAATAGGGACAGATCTGGGCCACGGTTGCTAAACTAGGAGATACAAAAAAAAAAAAAAAAAAAAAAACAAGACGCAGGTCGTGCCCACCTCGCGAGAAAACAAATCTGGGGTGGAAGAGATCAGTGCGGTGCGACGCCTTTCGCGTGTCTGCCGGGCCGCGGAGCCGTGGAGAGGAGAACGCGATGCCGAGCTGGGTCACGAGGGGGATAGACGACCCGACGGCCGACGAGCTGGGGAGTTAAACTGAAGCGTGGGTAACGAGCGGGACGAGCTGGGTAACGACCCGGCGGTCACAACTTTTGTGACGGCGGTCGATTCGTTTGGCAGGTTCTTTTCGGCCCGGGCTTCAATATGGGGTGTGTCGATTTGGACTCCGACGACGGAGCGGGAGGTGGTGCATCCCGATGTTTCTTCATAGTTGGAGTCATCAACATTCGTTAACGGAGAGGACCCGCTCAACCACTACGTCTCCAACGACGGGTAAGATTTTGAAATTGGAAGAAATATTTGCTAGGTCTTGTTGATTTGGCTCATTGTAGGGATGCAGAATATTGAATGTTTGCATTATTTATCATTTAGGCATGATTCAGATATGTGGGATATGTACGTACAATATGATGGTGTTAAATTTGTGCAATCCAAGATGCATCGGTGTGATATTAGGTTTCTGAACTTGTTGTCACTAAGCGAGAAGGAAGGTTATGTGTTGTGTGATTCAATGTATTATGTAAAGGAAGAAGGGGAGGGTCTGAATGGCTTGAATTAGTGGACAATAATATCAAGGTGGAAGAAATGTTCATGAAGTATGAGAGGTCTAGAAAATTGATGTTAATTGTGATGAGGGACAAGAGCAAGCAAGCCATTGTTGTGTCATCGGTGAAGGCCAAGAAGGCGGCCAAATTATTTTCAATATCTTATCCAAGCCACATTTCTGTCCATGTAGAGGAGGAAGAGCCCAATCATAATCAGTTTCAAACACAAAGTACATGCATCCCTTATATACACAAACTGCTGAGAATTTTTTGTTGAAGAGGAAGAAGAGGATGTAGACGAGGAGGAAGTTGCACATAGTCTGATGATAGTTGGATGTATCCATGCCAGGTTGACCCAGCCTATGCAGATGAATTGAATAGAAAGGAAAGAGAGGAATTGAAGAAAGTAAGTGCAAAGAAGAAGAAGAAGAAGAAGCAGAAGGTGTGGGGTCATATTTGACTGTGATGCAGAGGATATATTTGGATGTGAACCATTGGACAAGCCAGTGAAGAAGAAAGTAAAGAGGTAGGGTTCAACTCTGAGATCACATTCTCGAGTTGAACTGCTAGTTAAGAAAGATTGGACTCCTTCTGATGATGAAGTGTAGTTAGGTTTTCTTCCAGATGATGAAGATGATGGTTTTGAGTCCATACCATTTGTGTAGCCAAAATGGAGAAAGAGCAGAGCAAAGAAGCAGCCTCAAAGGGTTTGTATGTTGAGAGTAGGGAAAATTTAGAGTAGCAGTTTAGGCTTAAATTGTGTTTCAAAGATGTTTACCAGTTTAGGCAGGCACTTTGTGGACTGCACATTAAACAAGTGAGAAACTTTCACTACCACGGGAATAACCCAGATAGAATTATAGTTATGTGTAAGCTTGAGAAGAAGGAAAAGTACCACTGCCAGTTCCCCATGTGAGCTTCAAGGATTAAGCATGAGAAAATCTTCTGCATTAAGAAAATGCAATTGCAGCACTCATGTCCAACTGAACCTTCAAGCAATTGGGTAAATTCCAAATGGCTTAGCAATGCATATGTGGACAACTTCAGGACATATCCGAGCATGGGGATCACAACTATAATTAACCAGGCCAAGAAGATTTTGGTGTTGATGTGCCAAAGAGGATGGCCTATAGGGCAAATACAAAATCTAGAGATATGATTCTAGGTAATCATAAGAATCAGTACCACATAATTAGGGATTATTTGTGAACTTTCATAGATAAAAACCAAGGTTCTAGATGCATTGTCACAAATGTGAAGGGTCCCATAGAGGAAGAGGCAGAGGCAATACAGAGATGCCGGCAAGTTCTTATCAGTGACCATCCAAGATTCCATGGGCTTTTCTTCGCTATTAGTGCTGCGACGCAAGGGTTCCTTGAAGGATGTAGGCCCTTTATAGGGCTGGATGGATGCTTCATAAAATTAACAACTGGAGCTCAAATTCTTGCAGCAACTAGCAGCGATGGGACTAATATCATTTATCCTATTGCATGGGTTGTGGTTGCTGAAGAAGATACAAAAAACTGGAAGTGGTTTCTATCACAACTGAAGGAAGCTTTAGGTGGAGAGCAAGGCAAGTTTGATTATTACACCATCATGTCAGACATGTAGAAGGGCCTAATAAAAGATGTGTCTAGTGTCTTCCCGTATAGTCCACCGAGATTTTTCTTTAGGAACATCTATGCCAATTTCCAAATAGCAGGTTTCAGAGGAAAGGATCTGAAGAAGTGCATGGACAATGTAGCTTATTCCTACACTAAACATGGTTATGAATTAGCAATGGAAGAAATGAAGAAGCATTCGGAGCCAGCTTGGCAGTGGCTCTCCAAAATACCTATGCACACATGTGCAAGGTGGGTCATGGACACCTGCAAGCCAGATCTAGTCAACAACAACTTGAGTGAAGTCTTCAACATGTACATACTAGATGTGAGAAGCAAACCAATAGTGACCATGTTATCGGGATCTATGACAAGAAAATGCTCAGGTTTGATGGTAAAAGCGAAGGAGGAGAAACTGGAGGGTGGGAAATCACTCCCTTTTATGCAGAGAGGCTAGAAATGATAAAACAATATTCAAGGCCTTGTGTGCCCAAAAGACAAGTGGACTGTGGGAAGTCAAGAGCATTGATGGTCATACCTATGAGGTTAACCTGGATAACAATAATTGTTCTTGTAGGAAATGGGATTTTTCAGGGTTGCCTTCCAATCATGTTGTGAGTGCAATGTACAAAGCAAGGAAGTTTCCAGAGGATTATGTCTCTGATTTTTTTTAAAAAACCCATGTACTTGAATAGCTATAGCTAGTGTTCTATCCCATGTCAGAACATCATGGTTGGAAAAATATTGAAACTAAAGACATAATGCCCCAAGCCTTTAAAGATCACCTGAAAGGAAGAAGGTAAGAAAAAGAAGAAAAGTCAAGTTTGCACCACCAAGGGTCAGGGAGACATCTAGGATGGCCACTGTGACCTGCATCAACTGCAAGTTGCAGAGCCACAAATACACTAGCTTATGAGGGTTGACCTTGGAAATGTCCATGTATGATGGACTTAGGGTTTCAGGGAAAAGTGGTGTGTTGGTGGTTTCGAATTGGTCAGACAAACAAGGCTATCCGACAGATTGATTATGAGGCAATAGCGCCGTAAACTAGAACAAGCTAGGGTTTACAACAAAGATTTGATATCCTCCCGCTAGATCCTCCTAGCCTTTATATAGGAGGCTAGATCTCAGAGTCCAGTTCGAGTCGGTTTACAATTTCCTAACTATGACAATGTCGGTTCCTTGTCTAGGCATTTCCTTGCCCGGAAAGCCTTGCTTTGCGGGATCCTTCTTATAACTATGAAAATTCCGTGTTCGTCATGTTTTTTCTTCATATCGTTGATATGGAAATGATCCAGAAAAGCATCTTGTGTGAGTGCCATGCTGCACAGGACTGGGGATGGGGTCTTATCTTTATGCTCTTTACGAACATAGCATTCAAACATTTTATCACGGTGGACGCGGTCTAAGAATAATAATTTTTTATACCGATTTCCTTGTTTGGCTGATGCATTCGCTAAAATTGTTGGGTTGACTATTGATCCAAAAAAAACATCGGGTGCGTCATTGACTCTCCCGATGGTAGTGATTGACGAGTGAATTAAGGTGTTTACCACCATTGCTGGACTTGGAGATTTCTTCCTTCCTCTTTGACATGTCTTTATGGCATTCGGGTGCGCGACCAGTGCTTCCGATGGGTTTAGTCTACGAGGCTATTTTTTGGTACTCGTAGCCAATCATAGGCTCCAAAAAAGCTTGTCTGCAACCAAATGTACCTGCAACTCCCATTAATAACAAAATTACTTACCCGAATCGTTTACCTGTTGAAGAACAAATTATTTACCCTTTTTCTATCGGGTGCACGACCAGCGTGATACGTCTCAAACATATCTATAATTTTTGATGCTCCATGCTTGTTTTACACCAATTCATATATGTTTTTCTCATACTTCGTTGCACTTTTATACATTTTCCGGCCTAACTTATTAACAAGATGCCACAATGTTAGTTCCCCGTTTTCTGCTATTTTGTATTTTAGAAAACTTGTACAGGAAATATTCTCGGAATTGGACGAAACAAAAGCCGAAGTCAATATTTTTCCATAACGAAGACAGAGTCCAGAGGGGGCTCGAAGAGGAGCCACAGGGCGGCCACGCCATGCCTTGGCGCGGCCAGGCCTGGGCCCGCGCCAAGGGGTGGTGTGGGCCCCCTGGCCTCCACCGACCTCGCCCTTTCACCTATTTTTTCACGATCTCGGGAAAAACCTAAACACCCGAGCCTCCATCCACGAAAAATTCCATCGTGGCCGCCACTGCAGACCCTAGCTCGGGAGGGTTCTGAAGCTCTTCTCGGCACCCTGCCAGAGGGGCAAATCATCGCCGGAGGCATCTACATCGCCATGCCTGCCTCCAAAGTGATGCGCGAGTAGTTCATCCCTGGACTATGGGTCCATAGCAGTAGCTAGATGGTTGTCTTCTCCAATTTGTGCCTCATGTTTAGATCTTGTGAGCTGCCCTACATGATCAAGATCATCCTTATGTAATGCTACATGTTGTGTTTGCTGGGATCCGATGAATATTGAATACTATGTTGAGATCAATTATATATTCTTGTCATATGTAATTTGTGATCTTGCATGCTCTCCGTTGCTAGTAGATACTCTGGCCAAGTAGATGCTTGTGACTCAAAGAGGGGGTATTTATGCTCGATGGTAGGTTCATGCCTCTAGTTTTCTAGAAGAGTGACAATAACATCTAAGATTGTAGATGTGATGTTGCTACTACAGAGAAAATGACAATGTTTTATCCGAGGGTAATTCTGTTGTTTACTTTACACACATTGCTTAATGCGATAATCTGTTGCTTGCAACTTAATACTGGAAGGGGTTCAAACGATAACCGGAAGGTGGATTATTAATCATAGACGCAGTTGGATTACGGGTCTACGTATTATGTTGTAATGCCTAAACGAATTTCATAGTAATCATATTGTCATGTATGGTCGTTATTCTGTCAATTGCCCAACTGTAATTTGTTCACCCAGCATGTTATTTATCTTTATGGAGAGACACCTCTAGTGAGTTGTGGACCCTGGTCTTTTCCTTTACACTGATGAATTCATCAACTGCAATCTTGTTTTGTTTAGTTACTGCAAACACCTCTTTCCACTCGATACATTTAATCATTTGTGTTCAGTAAACCGGTGAGATTGACAATCTCACTGTAAGTTGGGGCAAAGTATTTTGGTTGTGTTGTGTGTAGGTTCCACGTTGTTGCTGATGCCGGTAGTGCGTCCTGTCAATAGTCAGCTAGCAACACCTTTAGAAGTCACGACTTTCTCCTACTGGTCGATTAAACCTAGGTTTCTTACTGAGGGAAAACTTGCTGTTGTGCTCATCACACCTTCCTCTTGGGTTTTTCCAACCGCTTCCATCAAGCACCATCAAGATTTTCTGGCGCCGTTGCCGGGGAGAAAGAGGATTTTTGGAAGGGGAGTCTCTCATCTCCAATCTCTTTACTTTGTTATAGTTTTTCTTAGTTTATTTTATTTTGTCTTGTTTGCTTCTTTATATAAAAAACACAAAAATATTAGTTACTTTTATAGTTGTTATTTTGTTTTTAGTTCATTATGTTGATCCCTAAGTATGATCTGAAGGACCTATCAGTAGGCAGTGGTTTTATAATTGGGAGAGATAACATTGAAAAATTCTTCAATCATGTTAGTAAGCATAAAGATATTGAGGATAAATCCCTGGTAAGAACTTGCTCCTAATTATGAAACTGCTGCAGCTTATTTAGTTCAAATGTTGGAGGCTAGATTTGTTAGCCTCAACCCCATAATGCAGCAAATGTTTCTTAAACTCCATGAAGTTGAGGATGATGAAAATAAAGATTTTATCCTAGAAATTTTGCTTAAAGAATTTAAAGATGTTGTTATAGAAGCTAGGAAAGTTTTTTATCGGTTTGAGATGCTAGGATCATGTGTAGATATTATTGGTACACTCGAAAAAATAGACAAAATAAAACCTAAAAATAGGAAAGAGAGTAAAATACCGATACCTTTCCAACTTGTAACAATGCATGAAGCTTTGGAAAAGAATTTTGATTGGATTGTTCGTGAAAATCTATTTGATGAAAGTAGTGAACCTAAAAGTGCTTAGAAAGGGTCTTCTAAAACTTATATTTATAAAATACAAATCCTTGTTGAAAAGACTTATTGCATTAATGTTGATGCTTCTTCACTTGATAATACTTGATGCTAGCTCTTTTTCTGCGCCTAGCTGAAAGGCGTTAAAGAAAAGCACTCTTGGGAGATAACCCATGTTTTATTTCTGTAATTTTTATTTTGTTGAGTCTTGGAAGTTATTACCTCTGTAATAACCTCTACTTATCATTTTTATTTAGTTTTTATGCCAAGAATAGCTTCTAATAGGAAGAAAGTAAGATTTGGGGAAGTTGCTGCCCTGAAAAAAATATTTTGTGTTGTCACCGTAAAAATTTCTATTCACAGCCAGAGCGGAATTTTGAGCTGACAATTGTTTTGCATATGCCCCAGGTTATTATCTAACTTTCGTTAGTTGAACACTTTTCTATCTGACCAACAGAAGATTTTCGAAAAAATCGATCTGTACCTGATGTTTTGTTTTGATAGATTTCTGCCACTGTTTGCATTTGCCTCTTAATATTTTTCTTTTTGAGTTCTTTTGGAGAAAGAAATTTTTTAAGAGGTTGCTACAATAGCTAATTATTTAATATATGTTTGATATATGTTAGAACTGAACCCAAGTGGATTTATTATTTTCATTGTACTAATGTTGCTAATAAGAATTGTGTGAAGTTTTGAAGTTTTCAAGTGTAGGGAGAGAAGAATGATGTAATGAGATGAAGAATGGACAAAAGGTCAAGCTTGGGGATGCCCATTTCACCCCGAGAAATATCCAAGAGGTACACACGTCAAAGCTCGGGGATGCCCAAGGCATCCCCTCTTCATCAACAAAGCAACATGTAATCTTTCTATGCGCTATATTTTTATTGCTTCATATGATATGTGTTGTTTTTGGAGCGTCTTTATTTTTGTTTTCAGTTTTTTTTGTTTTGTTTGCTATGGCATATGTTTGGATCATGGCATATTTGTTTTGGAGAGAGACACGCTTCGTTTTAATTGCATAGAACGCTCTAGTTTTCGCTCTTATTGTTTTGCGAGTGTTCTAGTTTTCTGGTACTGCGTTTAGCTCTTGGTTATCGATTCTTATTTTGTTCAGAGCTTTTTTTATTCTTTATTTATGTATGATTATCTCTCTAGTCCATATTGTTTTTCATCTCTAAGAGCTATTTGAAATAAGTTGATTGGTGTTGGAGACGAGTAAAATGTTTCATGCCTATAGTGATGCAAAAGGAAGCTTGTCTAGACTGTGGCATAGACTTTTGCATATCATGTTGGATGTTATTCTTGTCATATGCTTAGTATTTATTATTGTAGCATGACTTGTCTCAAATAGATTAGGGTGCATAATGTGTCATTGAAAGAATCATGTGTGTTTCCATCGTACAAATCATAATATTGAGGTATTCTCCTTTGATGCTTTGTTGGGTTGACTTGGCACATGCTTACATCATGTTATGACTATAACCAGTGAACTAAAGCCTCTATGATCATTTAGTTTTTGACTTGTAATATCACTTTATGCTTTGATTTATAATGTTTTATCGCTATGCATGATTATGGCCGTTATTGCTCTCTTCGTTGGTCGCTCCCAGTCTTTTGCTAGCCTTCACTTGTACTGAGTATGAATTCTACTCGTGCATCCAACCACTAAAAACAAAAGTTGCCAATTGTGTCCACCATATCTACCTACTAGCATTATTGCTATTCCAAGTATGTTCATCATGCTTTTATTTATGTTTCAAATTAAATTTTGGCATGAGAAATTAGTTAGTAAAGCTCTCACGAACTTGATGGCACATGTCGAGGGTACTCCTCGGCAATGCCCACCTTTTGGGGCTTAGGGTTGACGGAATCCTGTAGGCTGACACGAGACATCGGATACCAAACTAACGGGGAGAGAAATTTACCCAGGTTCGGGGCCCTCGATGAGGTAAAATCCTTACTTCCTACTTGTCTGATCTTGATTATCGAGAATATCGGGTTACAATAGGGTAACCGAGGGCTTCGACTATGAACTCGTCAGACCCTCTCCTGGCCCTTATATTGTGAGCTAGGTCTCGAGAGGTCTGTCCGGGTACGACTAGGTTATAAAGAGTTCTACGTCTAAACTTTCCTTGTTCTTCGTCTGCTTGCCCTGTTCACCAAGTATATTTCTTTGGAACCGACCTGACGGCCCACCTTGTCCAATGGATGATTTTCATAGGCACTTGGTTGGGCTGTAAGAGGTAGCACAATACAAGTTACCCGAAGGGTAATGCCCACATCAGTAGCCCCCGAGTGACTGGAAGTAAAGCTTTAGGCAGGGACTAAAGCTGTCTTCTGTCGAACGTCCATAAATCTTCGGAAGACCTTGAATACTTTGAAAAAAGCTTCATTCTTATCGGGTGCGCGACCAGCGCTCCTGATGGGAGTAGCCCCCGAGTCTAGGCACGGATGCTTGCAACCGTGTGTAGACTCAAGTTGTACTACTCGAATGTTTTTGGCTATCGATATGTGTTTGCAAGTTATGACTATCATCCGATATCTTTTGTATATCGGGTCTTCAATAACTTCGAGTAAAATTACTCAAATTTAAAGCACGCTAGGGATTTAAGCAATGTGCCCAGTTTTACTCGATACATCGATACTGGTTAACTGCCGATGGCTAAACAACATTACTCTACTCAGAATCAAGTCCCTAGGCATGATTCTGGATCTTCTGAAATCTTCAAGTCCATAATGTTTATCGGGTGCGCGACCAGCTCTCCCGATGGGAGTAGCCCCCGAGTCTAGGCACGGATGCTTGCAACCGTGTGTAGGCTCAAGTTGTACTACTCGAATGTTGTAAACTTCTTTGGATGCTTCACGAGGAGTTGATACTTCTGATGACATCATTGATGACGTGGTTACTGCGGCGTTTTCGATTGATAGGACGTGACTAGACGGGTCCACCCTACTTCTGCGCGGTCAGTTAGGAAATGACTAGTCCTTGCGCATTGATCGAGGTGCCTCCTCGATTTCCGCGCGTAGTGGGAGTAATGGGACGCTGGTTTATCTCTCCTCGTTGACACGTGTACGATTGGATTCTCGCCCATCACCCCATGATGCCAAAATAATGGCCACGATCTCCAATTACTCCTTGTTATAAATGGGGAACATTTTCATGTTATCAGTTTTTACGCCTCCATACAACTCATCATCTTCCCTTGCCTCCTCCCTGCCATTGCCTCTTCTTTCACGAGCTTTAGCGACCATGGGAAAGAAGAAGGGATCCGCCGGCTCCAGTGCCACCGCAGGCGCAGCCAGGGTTGGCCTTGACTGGAGCGCTTCCACCATCTCCAAGCGTGAGGAGAACAAGATGAGGTCGCTCGGCCTCATCCCATCTGTCGAATCTGATTTCGCTCATCCAGGTTCCGCCTCTTGTCCAAAGCCTCTGAAAGGCTTTACTGTTATGTTTGCCGCTTTTCTGTATCGTGGGATTTCTCTCCCTGTCCAAGAGTTTCTCCGCTCTCTCCTTTTCTTCTACGGGATTCATCTCTGGCAGCTGGCTCCCAATTCCATTCTCCATCTCTCGATCTTCATCACCTTGTGTGAGGCTTTCCTCGGCATTGGCCCCCACTGGGGCTTGTGGAGGAAGATTTTTTAAGTCAAGCGCCATAATGGCAATGATGGACCTCCCGTGGTTGGCGGCGTTGGATTCGTTGTCAGAAAGGAGGTCAACTACTTTAACTTCCCGATGAAGGAGTCAGTCCAAGGCTGGCGACAAAAGTGGTTTTATCTTCGCAATATTCCAATACCAGGACGACGCTCCAACTTGCCAGCATTCGAAGACGTTCTTGCTGCCGTGCCAAAGAAATCCTGGCAAAACACTCTGACTGTCGAAGAGAGCACTACAACTGATCATCTGTACAAAAAGGTCTTGGATCTAAAGAATGCAGGAGGTCGGATGATGTGTGTCACTGAAGTGATCTCAGTTTTCCTGAAGCGTCGGGTGCAGCCAGTGATGCCACGGCCTCATCAACTTTGGCTGTACACTGGTGTAACAGACACATCAAGGATTAACCCAACTGATTTATCCGAAGATGATCTCCGGGGTGAAGTGCGGCATCTGACTTGTCTCAGCCATAAGGACATCATAGTCATGACTTCTGCTCGCCCTCCCCTTGATTTTAAGCATCTTCCTTCAGAGGTAATTTCTATTTGTTTTGCATCTGATGTTACTTTTGTTTCTGAATCTAAGATCCTTTGTCTTTTCTTTCGACATGCTTCTACTGTTGCTCAATGCTATCCACCCACACCCGAAAGTGGAGTAGCTCCAGAAGATGATGATGCTTCTGAAGAAACTGAAGATGATCAGAACATTCTTGAGGATAGCGATGCTCTGGGTGATGAAGTCCCCGAGGATGATGCACATGTTAAATCCATGCATTGTAGGAAAATTAACAAAGACCTGATAGCGACGGCGGAATCGAGTCCTAGCGGACGAGACGATGATGATGCCGATACAGCTGTCTCTCCTGCACCTTCCCGAGATACTTCGACTCCTCAAACTTTGAAAAGGCCATCAAGACTCTTCGCGGATGAAGATGACATTGAATCAATATCGTAATTTTCTTCTTACTTATTTTTACTTGTATTTAGCTTCTTTCGGCTTCATTGACTTTCATTTTGTTCAGCTCTAAGGATGAGGATGAAGTTCCTCTCTCGAAGAGGGCAAAAATATTGTCCGAAAAGGCGGAATCTGCGAAAGAATCGATGCCCAGGGTTGATCGGATGACCACCCCTCCGCCACGAACAGTCGTAGCCAAGGTTCCTCTCTCGAAGATTATCCCTCCAACAAGTGCCTCCGCTCCTTCATCTTTGCGTGATCACGTAAGTATACCGTTTTCAACAGATAATAACCAATCGAGTCCCTGCTAGCCCCCGAGCCGATGATTGGATTTTTTAAGGAAGCCGAGTATACGCTAAGATATGCTTGTTGTTTACTCTGACATAATCCTTCAATTTCTTTGCTGCAGCCAATTTATGCCACAGTTGACGATGTGGTAGATTTTGCTAATCAATTTACTCGGCTAGAAGCAGAAAACGTCCAACTTCGCAAAGCTGTTAAAGCTTCGGCTGACCAAGTACTGGAAGCTAACAAGCTAGCAGCCGAGGCGCAAAGCGAGAACACATGCTTTAAGGACGAGATGAAGAAGTTGAAGAAGAAGATGAAGGACGATCAAGAGGCACGGCACAAGGCTTTCATTGAAGCCGATGAAAAGGAGGGTGCCCTTCAAGAGTCCTTTACAAATTTGCTAAGTAAGTTTTCTTCACACTTGTATGATACTTATTCAGAATATCTTCCTGATGCGATGAATCACTTTTTATAATTTTCCAGATATTGCCGACATGCCTGTCAACCGTTAGCTTCGAGTGGACTCAATGTCGGATGCTTTGTCATTTGCAACTGAATCCAGCAACCAACTCCAAGATATTTTGAAGAAAATCAAGGGGGCTTTGTCGAGACTATTTTCGATTATGTTCCCAAAGTTGGATCAAAACAAGACCCTTAGAGAGATGGCAGGATCTTTCTTCATCGAGTCTTCTGACGCCATTGAGGTACTGAAGCAACGTTCCCGTCTGTACGATGCAGTCCTTACTTTTCAACTCTTGATGGGGCATGGACTTAGCTCCGAATTGGAGAAATTTTCCAAGGAGCTTCTAGTAGATGACGATGGCTGCCTTGTTGACCTAAAGCCTTTTATGCGATCCTCGGGGTCGTGCGCCAATCGGCTTATTCAATTAGTTGATGAAGATAATAAGAAAACTGCATTCGAAGCTGCACCGAGTCCATCAGCACAAAACTAATTAAGCCAGGCTCATTAATTTTTAGTTGCAATGTGAATACATTTGATCCTTAATTTGTAGCAGATTTAAGCTGGCTCTGTTGCCAATGCTTTAACATCCTTTTGAACGACATACTTTGCGCGCTCCCGATGGGATTTTCTGTCGATTATCTTCTAAGAATGTATATTGAATACTTTATTGCAGACTCCTTCGACTTCTTCCCGAATCGAAAGTTCTTTGCATTCTTCTGCTATTGATGAATCAGATCTTGTACGTCGTCTGCATGATCAAATTTATCGACTGAATAAAGACATAGCTGACCTTCATAGTATGGCAGCACTGGTGAAGAGAAAGAGCGAAATAGCAACTGCAGTCGAGCAACACGCTTTAGATCTCCTTCGGGTGGCTACTGAGGGCCTAAGCTGTAAGCGATCAATCTTTTTTTTGCTTTAACACTACTTCTGAAAATGATCTTAGACTAACTTGCTATTTTGTCTTCATAAGTCGTTGTTTCGATGAATCAGAAGAAAGCATACGGATCCATGAAAAGATTGCAATGATGACCGATCTTTCTCACCCGAAGTGTGAACTATGGTCGAATAGGCCGAAGGCCGTAATCGTGGCAAAGTTTGAATATCGAGCTGAGAAGGTCCACTATTACTTTGATAAGTATTATGCTCATTTGACCATGGTCTAGAAAACCATGTTTCCCTTGGATCCAGCACCTGAAACTCTGTCAGCTTTATTCAATCGATTCAAGATTCCAGCCAGGATTCAATCTTTGGTGCGTAAAGAGCTTCTGGCCGGAGTTGAAGTTGCTCTTGCTTCTATTTTAGCATGCCATTCGACCATGGATTTGGAATCCATAGTCAATGCTAATGTAAAATTAGATCAGTATTATCCCATAGCTAGGCATTCTGCTCACATTATTATTTCTAGAATGGAGGCAGGTACCGAAAGGGATTTGAAGAATCAATAAGATCAATAGACCTTACTATGACAAAGAATTTCTCTTTATTATTTTCGCACATGGTGCAATTTTAGGATGACCTTGCGTTGCAAGGAGTAATATTTTATATATTTCATGCTCTTTATTAACATCAATATGAGTCGTTGAACCGTAAGTCCAACCGATTTTTTTTTGTCAAGGGCACTGAGTGATCAAGTCAGTTTGCTCACTCGATGACCCCGTGGTAATTGTAGAGTCGATTGTATGTTTTTTTATTTGGCTTCGTAACACGGTGCACCGGTATGAGCCTTTTGCACGTTGTATTGTTTCCATCGACTCCAACACTCATGAATTTTTGAGGCTTGGATGGAATCTTATATATATTTTTCTTTGTTGAATGCTTATACGTTGATAGCCATAGCTCATGTTGGGAGAATTAGTTAATATCAACATTGTAATAATCCTTTGCAGCCCCCGAGCGTTGTCAGGTGAGACCACTTTACTTCGGTAACCATAGCTCCCGATGAGAGTATTAGTTAATGATAATATTGTAGCAATTCTTGCAGCCCCCGAGTATTACCGAGTGGCCTGACGATGCATTGTTAACTGGTGCTCCCATGGGAGTCGTAATCGATAAAAAGAATTCCCGAATAGTTACTCGAGAAATAATCACATAGGCTGATCATAAGTTTTATTCACAATTCGTAACTGGCTAAGAAGCCATAATTCAAGAAAGAAAAATATCGAATTCTATGCATAAAATCGTCGCAAGTGTGCAATGTTCCATGGGTTGTCAACGTCTTTTCCCGAAGTAGGATTCTTGAGTCGATAGGCTCCTCTTGGTATGCTTCAGTGATGATAAACGGTCCATCCCATGAAGATTCAAGTTTCAGGGTCCTGTCTTGCTTCAATCGTAGTACTAGATCACCAACGCTGAAGCTTCGAGTGCGAACTCTTTGGTTGTGATAATTCCATATCGCCTGCTGATATACAACTGTTCGTGCTAAGGTGACGTCTCGAGCCTCATCAAGAAGATCTACAGCATCTTGCAGTGTTTGGACAGAAGTCGTTTCTTTGTATGAGGCTACCCGAGGTGCTTCAAAGCGAACGTCGGAAAGTAAAACAGCTTCGGCTCCGTAGACAAGGAAGAACGGAGTATATTGCATAGACCTATTTGGTGTAGTCCACAAACTCCAGAGTACTGATGGTAATTCTTCGACCCAAGCTCCAGCTGCACCCGTGAGGCGCTTTTTAATGCCATCGCATATTAGGCCATTGATCCTTTCCACTTGCCCATTGGTCTGAGGATGTGCAACCGAAGCAAATTTGAGCTTGATACCGTTGCTGTTGCAAAAGTGATTGAATTCTTCAGAGTCAAAGTTGGTTTCGTTGTCTCTAATGATGCTGTGAGGCACACCAAAACGACAAGTTATTCCTTTGAAGAATCCGACAATAGTTTTTTGCTTTCTAATTGGTTACTCGTATGGCCTCAATCCATTTGGTGAATTTATAGACAGCTACCAATAGATAAGTATGACCGCCGGGTGATAACTTTGGTAGTGGACCAACTTGATCTAAACACCACTGCGCAAAGGGCCATGCTAGAGGTATTGTCATTAAATCTGTTTTGCACTTATTCATATTTAGTTGGTGTCATGTTCTTTTGTTTATGGATGCCTAGCAATGCGAAATAATATGCATGTAAGTCCATGGAGTTTGTATATGTGTTAGAGAAATTCCTGGACCGCTAATCTAATCCATGCATCATTCATGGTGGAAATTTACAGCGAACCATAGTGAGCATTCTATGAGGCATTTTCAATAAAAAGCTATACCCATACTTCATAAAAGGATTGCTGAGATGCTCATTGTCTGTTTGTCTTGTCATTTTGGTATGAGAATGCTCATATATCATGGGACAAGAGGTACCCCGTTGGCGGTTCTCGATGATACATGTATACTTACAATGACAAGAACTTATTTAGGACCTAAGTTGAGTAGCATGAGGTTTAGGTGCTCGTATTCAAGGGGCTGAGATTTTCAACTTGTGATTTGTTAAGCATATATCTCATATTTGCCATCACATTAACTTTAACCATTCAAGATGCTTATGATAGGGGTAATGAGAGCTCAAAGCTAATGAGTACCATACTTTTTAGAAGGTTTATAAAACTTGTTAAACTTGGTTAGTCTGAAAAGAGTCTTTCTTTTACTTTTATGTTGAGTCTCCATCTTCTTCTTTATGCACCAATTAAGAGAGCATATTTGTCATTCTTAGTGGAATGTGCATAGTCCCAAAATTATTATTGATTGATTCAGGATTATGATATTGCGTGTTCTTATATTACTTGTATCTAGTCACCCTTTAAACTTCAAAGGCGTCCTAGATTTTATGGTTTGCTACTTCATAAAGGACATGTGTTGAGTACCACTTTGCTATGTTTTCTCTATGCTCATAAGAAAACAGTTGCTTTCAATGCACTATTATTCATGATCCTTTGTTTGAGTTACTTCTCATGTTATAACATAGTTGCTAAGTTCTATTGTTAGAATTATATCTATCATGCCTATGTTTAGAGTACTTTGATCCAAGCTTACAATGCTTGATCAAGATTATGTTGGCTTCATGTCACCTTAAAAATTATTTTTTATCACTTACCTACTCGAGGACGAGCATGAGTTAAGCTTTGGGATGCTTGATATGTCTCAAATGTATCTATAATTTTTGATGCATCATGCTTGTTTTACACCAATTCATATATGTTTTGCTCATACTTCATTGCACTTTTATACATTTTCCGGCACTACCCTATTAACAAGATGCCATGGTGTCAGTTCCCTGTTTTCTGCTGTTTTGTATTTTTGAAAAGTTGTACATGAAATATTCTCGAAATTGGACGAAACAAAAGCCGAAGTCAATATTTTTCCGTAACGAAGACTGATACGCGTGAAGCACACGTCCGTTGGGAACCCCAAGTGGAAGGTGTGATGCGTACAGCAGCAAGTTTCCCTCAGTAAGAAACCAAGGTTATCGAACCAGTAGGAGTCAAGGATCACGTGAAGGTCGTTGGTGACGGAGTGTAGTGCGGCGCAACACCAGGGATTCCGGTGCCAACGTGGAACCTGCACAACACAATCAAAGTACTTTGCCCCAACGTAACAGTGAGGTTGTCAATCTCACCGGCTTCATCGTAAACAAAGGATTAAATGTATAGTGTGGAAGATGATGTTTGTTTGCTAAGAACAAGTAAAGAACAAGTATTGCGAGTAGATTGTATTTCGGATGTAAAAGAATGGACCGGGGTCCACAGTTCACTAGTGGTGTCTCTCCAATAAGATAAATAGCATGTTGGGTGAACAAATTACGGTTGGGAAATTGACAAATAGAGAGGGCATAACAATGCACATACATATCACGATGACTACTATGAGATTTAATCGGGGCATTACGACAAAGTACATAGACCGCTATCCAAGCATGCATCTATGCCTAAAAAGTCCACCTTCGAGTTAGCATCCGCACCCCTTCCAGGTATTAAGTTGCAAACAACATACAATTGCATTAAGTATGGTGCGTAATGTAATCAACACAAATATCCTTAGACAAAGCATTGATGTTTTATCCCTAGTGGCAACAAGACATCCACAACCTTAGAACTTTCCGTCACTCGTCCTGCATTCAATGGAGGCATGAACCCACTATCGAGCATAAATACTCCCTCTTGGAGTTACAAGTATCAACTTGGCCGAGCCTCTACTAGCAACGAGAGAGCATGCAAGAACATAAACAACACATATATGATAGATTGATAATCAACTTGACATAGTATTCCATATTCATCGGATCCCAACAAACACAACATGTAGTATTACAAATAGATGATCTTGATCATGATAGGCAGCTCACAAGATCTAACATGATAGCACAATGAGGAGAAGACAACCATCTTGCTACTGCTATGGACCCATAGTCCAGGGGTGAACTACTCACACATCAATCCGGAGACGATCATGGTGATGAAGAGTCCTCCGGGAGATGATTCCCCTCTCCGGCAGGGTGCCGGAGGCGATCTCCTGAATCCCCCGAGATGGGATTGGCGGCGGCGGCGTCTCTGGAACTATTTCCGTATCGTGGCTCTCGGTACAGGGGTTTTCGCGACGAAGGCTATAAGTAGGCGGAAGGGCGGAGTTGGAGGGTTGACGAGGGGCCCACACCATAGGGCGGCACGAGCCCCTCTCTGGCCGCGCCGGCCTATGGTCTGGCCTCCTCGTGGCCCCACTTCGTAACCCCTTCGGTCTTCTGGAAGCTCCGTGGAAAAATAAGACCCTGGGCGTTGATTTCGTCCAATTCCGAGAATATTTTCTTTGTAGGATTTCTGAAACCAAAAACAGCAGAAACCGCAATCGGCTCTTCGGCATCTCGTCAATAGGTTAGTGCTGGAAAATGCATAATAATGACATAAAGTGTGCATAAAACATGTGAGTATCATCATAAAAGTAGCATGGAACATAAGAAATTATAGATACGTTTGAGACGTATCAAGCATCCCCAAGCTTAGTTCCTACTCGCCCTCGAGTAGGTAAACGATAACAAAGATAATTTCTGAAGTGACATGCTATCATAATCTTGATCAATACTATTGTAAAGCATACGAGATGAATGCAGTGATTCGAAGCAATGGTAAAGACAATCATTAAACAACTGAATCATATAACAAAGACTTTTCATGAATAGTACTTTCAAGACAAGCATCAATAAAACTTGCACAAGAGTTAACTCATAAAACAATAAATTCTTAGTAGAAAGTTTTGAAGAAACACAAAGGAAGATATAAGTTTCAGCGGTTGCTTTCAACTTCAACATGTTTATCTCATGGATAATTGTCAACACAAAGTAATATGATGAATGCAAATAAGCAAGTATGTAGGAATCAATGCACACAGTTGATACAAGTGTTTGCTTCTAAGATAGAAAGAAGTAGGTAAACTGACTCAACATAAAGTAAAAGATAGGCCCTTCGCAGAGGAAGCATGGATTACTATTTTTGTGCTAGAGCTTTTATTTTGAAAACATAGAAACAATTTTGTCAACGGTAGTAATAAATCATATGTGTTATGTATAAGACATCTTATAAGTTGCAAGCCTCATGCATAGATTACCAATAGTGCTCGCACCTTGTCCTAATTAGCTTGGATTTACATGGATTATCATTGCATAACATATGTTTCAACCAAGTGTCACAAAGGGGTACCTCTATGCCGCCTGTACAAAGGTCTAAGGAGAAAGTTCGCATTGGATTTCTCGCTTTTGATTGTTCTCAACTTAGACATCCATACCGGGACAACATAGACAACATGTAATGGACTCCTCTTTAATGCATAAGCATTCAACAATAGATAATATTCTCATAAGAGATTGAGGATTGATGTCTTAACTGAAACTTCCACCATGATTCATGGCTTTAGTTAGCGGCCCAATGTTCTTCTCTAACAATATGCATACTCAAACCATTTGATCATGATAAATCACCCTTACTTTAGAAAAGACGAACATGCATAGCAACTCACATGATATTCAACAAAGGTGTAACAGTTGGTGGCGTCCCCAGAAGCATGGTTACCGCTCAACAAGCAACTTATAAGAAATAAGATACATAAGCTACATATTCTTTACCACAATAGTTTTTAAGGCTATTTTCCCATGAGTTATATATTGTAAAGACAAAGAATAGAATTTTAAAGGTAGCACTCAAGTAATTTACTTTGGAATGGCATAGAAATACCATGTAGTAGGTAGGTATGGTGGACACAAATGGCATAGTTTTTGGCTCAAGGATTTGGATGCACGAGAAGAATTCCTCTCAATACAAGGCTAGGCTAGCAAGGTTGTTTGAAACAAACACAAGTATGAACCGGTACAGCAAAACTTAAATAAGAACATATTGCAAGCATTATAAGACTCTACACTGTCTTCCTGCTTGTTGTTCAAACACCTCACCAGAAAATATCTAGACTCTAGAGAGACCAATCATGCAAACTAAATTTTAACAAGCTCTATGTAGTTCTTCATTAATAGGTGCAAAGTACATGATGCAAGAGCTTAAACACGATCTATATGAGCACAACAATTGCCAAGTATCAAATTATTCAAGACATTATACCAATTACCACATGAAGCATTTTCTGTTTCCAACCGTAATAATGATGAACGAAGTAGTTTCAACCTTCGCCATGAACATTAAAAGTAAAGCTAAGAACATATGTGTTCATATGCAACAGCGGAGCGTGTCTCGCTCCCAAACAAAGAATGCTAGGATCCGATTTTATTCAAACAAAAACAAAAACATACAGACGCTCCAAGTAAAGCACATAAGATGTGACGGAATAAAAATATAGTTTCACTAGAGGTGACTTGATAAGTTGTCGATGAAGAAGGGATGCCTTGGGCATCCCCAAGCTTAGACTTTTCACTCTTCTTGATCATATTGTATCATCCTCCTCTCTTGACCCTTGAAAACTTCCTCCAGACCAAACTCAAAACAAACTCATTAGAGGGTTAGTGCATAATCAAAAATTCACATATTCAGAGGTGACATAATCATTGTTAACACTTCTGGACATTGCACAAAGCTACTGAAAGTTAATGGAACAAAGAAATCCATCAAACATAGGAAAACAGGCAATGCGAAATAAAAGGCAGAATCTGTCAAAACAGAACGATCCGTAAAGACGATTTTTTATGGGGCACTTAACTTGCTCGGATGAAAAAGCTCGAGATTGAATGAAAGTTGCGTACATATCCGACGCACGTAAATTGGCAGATTTTTCCGAGTTACCTACGGACGGGGCTGCTCAATTTCGTGACAGTAAGAAATCCGTTTCACGCGCAGTAATCCAAATCTAGTATCAACCCTACTATCAAAGACTTTACTTGGCACAACAATGCAATAAATAAAGATAAGGAGATGTTGCTACAGTAGTAACAACTTCCAAGACTCAAATATAAAATAAAAGTGAAGAAGTAAAATAATGGGTTGTCTCCCATAAGCGCTTTTCTTTAACGCCTTTCAGCTAGGCGCAGAAAGTGTGAATCAAGTATTATCAAGAGAAGAAGCATCAACATCATAATTTGTTCTAATAATAGAATCATAAGGAAACTTCATTCTCTTTCTAGGCAAGTGTGCCATACCTTTCTTGAGAGGAAATTGATACTTAATATTCCCTTCCTTCATATCAATAATAGCACCAACAGTTCGAAGAAAAGGTCTTCCCAAAATAATGGGACAAGATGCATTGCATTCAATATCCAAGACAACAAAGTCAACGGGGACAAGGTTATTGTTAACCATAATGCGGACATTATCAATCCTCCCCAAAGGTTTCTTTATAGCATTATCAGCAAGATTAACATCCAAATAACAATTTTTCAATGGTGGCAAGTCAAGCATATCATAGATTTTCTTAGGCATAACAGAAATACTTGCACCAAGATCACATAAAGCATTACAATCAAAATCATTGATCTTCATCTTAATGATGGGCTCCCAACCATCTTCTAACTTCCTAGGAATAGAAGTCTCAAGTTTTAATTTCTCTTCTCTTGCTTTTATGAGAGCATTTGTAATATGTTTTGTAAAGGCCAAATTTATAGCACTAGCATTAGGACTTCTAGCAAGTTTTTGTAAGAACTTAATAACTTCAGAGATATGAAAATCATCAAAATCTAAACCATTATGATCTACAGCAATAGGATCATTGTCCCCAATATTTTGAAAAATTTCAGCAGTTTTATCACAAGCAGTTTCAGCAGTTTCAGGCAATTTTGCACGCTTTGCACTAGGAGTAGAAACATTGCCAACACCAATTATTTTATCATTGATAGTAGGAGGTTCAGCAACATGTGAAGCATCATCATTACTAGTGGTGGTAATAGTCCAAACTTTAGCTACATTATTCTCTTTAGCTAGTTTTTCTTCTCTTTCCCACCTAGCATGCAATTCAGCCATCAATCTAATACTCTCATTAATTCGAACTTGGATGGCGTTTGCTGTAGCAAATGACTTAATATCTTTATCTTCTTGAGGCATAACTTTCAATTTTAAAAGATCAACATCATAAGCAATACTATCAACCTTAGAAGCAATAACATAATTTTACCAAGCTTTTCTTCAACAGATTTGTTAAAAGCAGTTTGTGTACTAATAAATTCTTTAAGCATGGCTTCAAGACCAGGGGGTACACTCCTATTATTGTTGTAAGAATTACCATAAGAATTATCATAACCATTACCATTATTAGAAGGATATGGCCTATAGTTGTTACCAGAATTATTCCTATAAGCATTGTTGTTGAAATTATTATTTTTAATGAAGTTCACATCAACATGCTCTTCTTGAGCAACCAATGAAGCTAAAGGAACATTATTAGGATCAACATTAGATCTACCATTCAAAAGTATAGACATAATAGCATCAATTTTATCACTCAAGGAGGAGGTTTCTTCAACAGAATTTACCTTCTTACCTTGTGGAGCCCTTTCCGTGTGCCATTCAGAGTAATTTATCATCATATCATCAAGAAGCTTTGTTGCGACGCCTAAGGTGATGGACATAAAAGTACCTCCAGCAGCTGAATCCAATAGGTTCCGTGAAGAAAAATTCAGTCCTGCATAAAAGGTTTGGATGATCATCCAAGTAGTCAGTCCATGGGTAGGGCAATTCTTTACCAAAGATTTCATTCTCTCCCATGCTTGGGCAACATGCTCATTATCCAATTGCTTAAAATTCATTATGCTACTTCTCAAAGATATAATTTTAGCGGGAGGATAATATCTACCATTGAAAGCATCCTTACATTTAGTCCATGAATCAATACTATTCTTAGGCAAAGATAGCAACCAATCTTTAGCTCTTCCTCTTAAGGAGAAAGGAAACAATTTTAATTTTATAATGTCACCATCTACATCCTTATACTTTTGCATTTCACAAAGTTCAACAAAATTATTAAGATGGGCAGCAGCATCATCAGAACTAACACCAGGAAATTGCTCTCTCATAACAAGATTTAGTAAAGCAGGTTTAATTTCAAAAAAATCTGCTGTAGTAGCAGTTGGAGCAATAGGTGTGCATAGGAAATCATTATTATTTGTGCTAGTGAAGTCACACAACTTAGTATTCTCAGGAGTACCCATTCTAGCAGTAGTAAATAAAGCAAACTAAATAAAGTAAATGCAAGTAACTAATTTTTGTGTGTTTTTAATATAGAGAACGCAAACAAGACAGTAAATAAAGTAAATGCAAGTAACTAATATTTTTGTATTTTTGATATAGAGAACAAACAAAGCAGTAAATAAAATAAAGTAAAGCAAGACAAAAACAAAGTAAAGAGATTGGATGTGGGAGACTCCCCTTGCAGCGTGTCTTGATCTCCCCGGCAACGGCGCCAGAAATTTAGCTTGATACGCGTGAAGCACACGTCCGTTGGGAACCCCAAGTGGAAGGTGTGATGCGTACAGCAGCAAGTTTCCCTCATTAAGAAACCAAGGTTATCGAACCATTAGGATTCAAGGATCACGTGAAGGTCGTTGGTGACGGAGTGTAGTGCGGCGCAACACCAGGGATTCCGGCGCCAACGTGGAAC
>NC_061508.1:242206833-242252137 GCF_022539505.1 Lolium rigidum | reverse complement strand
GATTAAATCTCATAGTACTCATCATGATATATGTATGTGCATTGTTGTGCCTTCTTTATTTGTCAATTGCCCAACTGTAATTTTTTCACCCAACATCTGTTTATCTTATGGGAGAGACAC
Source organism: Lolium rigidum (assembly GCF_022539505.1). Classification (NCBI taxonomy): domain Eukaryota; kingdom Viridiplantae; phylum Streptophyta; class Magnoliopsida; order Poales; family Poaceae; genus Lolium; species Lolium rigidum. The sequence goes on along the minus strand of NC_061508.1, from coordinate 242,252,017 downwards.
CACTAGTGAACTATGGACCCCGGTCCAATTCTTTACATCTGAAATACAATCTACTGCAATTGTTCTTTACTGTTTTTCGCAAACAATCATCATCTTCCACACAATACATTTAATCCTATGTTTACAGCAAGCCGGTGAGATTGACAACCTCACTGTTACGTTGGGGCAAAGTACTTTGATTGTGTTGTGCAGGTTCCACGTTGGCGCCGGAATCCCTGGTGTTGCGTCGCACTACACTCCGCCACCAACAACCTTCACGTGCTTCCTTGACTCCTATTGGTTCGATAACCTTGGTTTCTTACTCAGGGAAAACTTACTGCTGTGCGCATCACACCTTCCTCTTGGGGTTCCCAACGGACGTGTGTCTCACGCGCCATCAAGCACTTTTTCTGGCGCCGTTGCCGGGGAGATCAAGACACGCTGCAAGGGGAGTCTCCCACATCCAATCTCTTTACTTTGTTTTTGTCTTGCGTTACTTTATTTTATTTATTGCTTTGTTTGCTCTTATATTAAGAACACAAAAAAATTAGTTGCTAGCTTTACTTTATTTACTGTCTTGTTCTCTATATTGAAAACACACAAAAAAAAATTAGTTACTTGCATTTACTTTATTTAACTTTTGTTTATTTCATCATGTTTCCTCCTAAGTATACTCTGAAAGACATACCGGTAGGACGAGGGTCTATAATTGGAAGAGATAATATAGACGATTTTTTCACTCATGTTAGTACAACTGAAGATTTTGAAGATAGACACTTGGTAGAACTTGCTCCTACTTATGAAATTGCTGTTGCTTCTTTAGTACACATGTTGGAAACTAAATTTGTTAATCTCAATCCTATAATTCAACACATGTTTCTTACACTCTGTGATATGGAGGAAGGGGAAAAGAATTTTTTTGTCTTAGAAACCCTTCTTAAAGAATTTGGTGGTGTAGCAAGAGAGGCTAGAAAGGTCTTTATTAAATATAAGATGCTTGGCTCTTATACCAACTTTGCTATTACCCTTGAAAAGATGGAAATGGATAGAATAAGGTACACTAATAATGTTAATGATGGTGGGTTGATTAAGACAACAATACCTTGTAAGCTCCTAGGAATGCATGAAGCTCTAGAAAATAACTATGGTTGGCTTGTTCCTGAAAATTTGTTTGACGAGGATAGCAAGCCTAAGAATAATGAAAAAGGAGCCTCTGAAACTTACATAGATAAGATAAAATGCATAGTTGAGAAAACTCCAAACCCCTCTGTTGATGCTTCATCTCTCGATAATACTTGATTCACACTTTCTGCGCCTAGCTGAAAGGCGTTAAAGAAAAGCGCTTATGGGAGACAACCCATTATTTTACTTCTGCACTTTATTTTATATTTGAGTATTGGAAGTTGTTATTACTGTAGCAACCTCTCCTTATCTTTATTTTATTGCATTGTTGTGCCAAGTAAAGTCTTTGATAGTAAAGTCAATACTAGATTTGGATTGCTGCGCAGGAACAGATTTCTTGCTGTCACGAATTTGAGCAGTAGTCTCTGTAGGTAACTCAGAAAAATCTGCCAATTTACGTGCCTGATCCACAGATATGTACGCAATTTTCATTCAATTTGGGCATTTTCATCTGAGCAAGTCTGGTGCCTCTAAAAAATTCGTCTTTACGGACTGTTCTGTTTTGACAGATTCTGCCTTTTATTTTGCATTGCCTGTTTTGCTATGTTTGATGGATTTCTTTGTTCCATTAACTTTCAGTAGCTTTGTTCAATATCCAGAAGTGTTAAGAATGATTATGTCACCTCTGAATATATGAATTATGCACTGGCCATCTAATGAGTTTGTTTTGAGTTTGGTGTGGAGGAAGTTTTCAAGGGTCAAGAGAGGAGGATGATACAATATGATCAAGAAGAGTGAAAATTCTAAGCTTGGGGATGCCCCCGTGGTTCATCCCTGCATATTTTAAGAAGACTCAAGCATCTAAGCTTGGGGATGCCCAAGGCATCCCTTCTTCATCGACAACTTATCAGGTTCCTCTAGTGAAACTATATTTTTATTCCGTCACATCTTATGTGCTTTACTTGGAGCGTCTGTTTTTTTTTTGTTTGAATAAAATCGGATCCTAGCATTCTTTGTTTGGGAGAGAGACATGCTCCGCTGTTTCGTATGAACACATATGTTCTTAGCTTTATTCTTAATGTTCATTGCGAAAGTTGAACTACTTCATTCATTGTTATATGGTTGGAAACGGACAATGCCGCATGTGGTAAATGGTATAATGTCTTGAATAATGAGATACTTGGCAATTGTTGTGCTCATATAGATAATGTTTAAGCTCTTGCATCATGTACTTTGTACCCATTAATGAAGAACTACATAGAGCTTGTTAAAATTTGGTTTGCATGATTGATCTCTAGAGTCTAGATATTTTCTGGTTAAGGTGTTTGAACAACAAGCAGGAGACAATGTAAAGTCTTATAATGCTTACAATATGTTCATATGTGAGCTTTGCTGCACCTTTTATACTTGAGTTTGCTTCAAACAACCTTGCTAGCCTAGCCTTGTATTCAGAGGAATTCTTCTCATGCATCCAAATCCTTGAGCCAAAAACTATGCCATTTGTGTCCACCATACCTACCTACCACATGGTATTTCTCTGCCATTCCAAAGTACATTATTTGAGTGCTACCTTTAAAAATTCTATTCCTTTGTCTTTGCAATATATAGCTCATGGGAAAATAGCCTTAAAACTATTGTGGTGAAGAATATGTACTTATGTGTCTTATTTCTTAATAAGTTGCTTGTTGAGCGGTAACCATGTTTCTGGGGACGCCATCAACTTTTACCTTTGTTGAATATCATGTGAGTTGCTATGCATGTTCGTCTTGTCTGAAGTAAGGGCGATTTTCATGATAAAACGGTTTGAGTATGCATATTGTTAGAGAAGAACATTGGGCCGCTAACTAAAGCCATGATTCATGGTGGAAGTTTCAGTTTGGACAATTAATCCTCAATCTCTTATGAGAATTTTAACTGTTGTTGAATGCTTATGCATTAAAGAGGAGTCCATTATATGTTGTCTATGTTGTCCCGGTATGGATGTCTAAGTTGAGAATAATCAAAAGCGAGAAACCCAATGCGAACTTTCTCCTTAGACCTTTGTACAGGCGGCATAGAGGTACCCCTTTGTGACACTTGGTTGAAACATATGCTATGCAATGATAATCCATGTTAATCCAAGCTAATTAGGACAAGGTGCGAGCACTATTGGTATACTATGCATGAGGCTTGCAACTTATAGGATATCTTATACATAACACATATGCTTTATTACTACCGTTGACAAAATTGTTTCTATGTTTTCAAAATGAAAAGCTCTAGCACAAATATAGTAATCCATGCTTCCCTCTGCGAAGGGCCATTCTTTTACTTTATTGTTGAGTCAGTTTACCCATTCTTTCTATCTTAGAAGCAAACACTTGTATCAACTGTGTGCATTGATTCTTACATGTTTACCTATTGCACTTGTTATATTACTTTGTGTTGACAATTATCCATGAGATAAATATGTTGAAGTTGAAAGCAACCGCTGAAACTTATATCTTCCTTTGTGTTGCTTCAATGCCTTTACTTTGAATTTATTGCTTTATGAGTAACTCTTATGCAAGTCTTATTGATGCTTGTCTTGAAAGTATTATTCATGAAAAGTCTTTGCTATATGATTCATTTGTTTACTCATTATCTTCACCATTGCTTCGAATCGCTGCATTCATCTCATATGCTTTACAATAGTATGATCAAGATTATGATAGCATGTCACTTCAGAAATTATCTTTGTTATCGTTTACCTACTCGAGGGCGAGTAGGAACTAAGCTTGGGGATGCTTGATACGTCCCAAACGTATCTATAATTTCTTATGTTCCATGCTACTTTTATGATGATACTCACATGTTTTATACACATTATATGTCATTATTATGCATATTCCGGCACTAACCTATTGACGAGATGCCGAAGAGCCAGTTGCTGTTTTCTGCTGTTTTTGGTTTCAGAAATCCTACAAAGGAAATATTGTCGGAATTGGACGAAATCAACGCCCAGGGTCCTATTTTTCCACGAAGCTTCCAGAAGACCGGAGGAGATACGAAGTGGGGCCACGAGGTGGCGACACACTAGGGCGGCGCGGCCAGGCTTGGGCCCGCGCGGCCCTAGCGTGTGGGACCCCCGTGACGCCTCCTGGCCTGCCCTTCCGCCTACTTAAAGCCTTCGTCGCGAAACCCCCAGTACCGAGAGCCACGATACGGAAAACCTTCCAGAGACGCCGCCGCCAATCCCATCTCGGGGATTCAGGAGATCGCTCAGAGCCACGATACGGAAAACCTTCCGGAGACGCCGCCGCCAATCCCATCTCGGGGGATTCGGAGATCGCCTCCGGCACCTGTCGGAGAGGGGAATCATCTCCCGGAGGACTCTACACCGCCATGGTCGCCTCCCGGAGTGATGTGTGAGTAGTTCATCCCTGGACTATGGGTCCATAGCAGTAGCTAGATGGTTGTCTTCTCCTCATTGTGCTATCATGTTAGATCTTGTGAGCTGCCTATCATGATCAAGATCATCTATTTGTAATGCTACATGTTGTGTTTGTTGGGATCCGATGAATATGGAATACTATGTCAAGTTGATTATCAATCTATCATATATGTTGTTTATGTTCTTGCATGATCTCCGTTGCTAGTAGAGGCTCTGGTCAAGTTGATACTTGTAACTCCAAGAGGGAGTATTTATGCTCGATAGTGGGTTCATGCCTCCATTGAATGCGGGACGGTGACGGAAAGTTCTAAGGTTGTGGATATGTTGTTGCCACTAGGGATAAAACATCAATACTTTGTCTAAGGATATTTGTGTTGATTACATTACGCACCATACTTAATGCAATTGTCCGTTGTTTGCAACTTAATACTGGAAGGGGTTCGGATGATAACCTGAAGGTGGACTTTTTAGGCATAGATGCATGCTGGATAGCGGTCTATGTACTTTGTCGTAATGCCCTGATTAAATCTCATAGTAGTAATCGTGATATGTATGAGCATTGTTATGCCCTCTCTATTTGTCAATTGCCCAACTGTAATTCGTTCACCCAACATGCTATTTATCTTATGGGAGAGACACCACTAGTGAACTATGGACGCCGGTCCATTCTTTACATCTGAAATACAACCTCATCGCAAACTTGTTCATGATCTGTTCTTCGCAAACAAACATCATCTTCCACACTATACGTTTAATCATTTGTTTACAGCAAGCCGGTGAGATTGACAACCTCACTTTGTTATGTTGGGGCAAAGTATTGTGATTGTGTTGTGCAGGTTCCACGTTGGCGCCGGAATTCCTGGTGTTGCGCCGCACTACACACCGTCACCAACAACCTTCACGTGTTCCTTGACTCCTACTGGTTCGATAACCTTGGTTTCTTACTGAGGGAAAACTTGCTGCTGTACGCATCACACCTTCCTCTTGGGATTCCCAACAGACGTGTGTCAACTACACGCCAGCACCTACAAGACCAAATAAAATGCACAAAGAATGTGCATGGACATATAACAAGATCTTATGGACACCCTTTCTAATTAGATGGTGTCCGAGTATATTCATCGGCAGAATCGGGAGCTTCATGTTTAGTGCAAAAAGACAATTCTACAATACCTAGAACATTGCATAACCTGAAGTGTTTGTACTATACACAAGATACTACATAATCATCCCTTGCAAAATTTGATCATCATCCATTAAGATTTTCCTACTAGCGGTTGTATAATAAACACACAATAAACATTAAGCATTTTTACTCATTGGGACACAATAAACATAGAAAAACATATATGAACATGCACATATCAAGCATTTTTTACTAGAGCATGGAATGGACATGAAGAATTTTTTACTAGAGCATGAAATAAACATGGTATAAACAATGTTGAGATCTCAATAAATTTTACTAAATTGGTGGACGACATCTGGAGCTCGGGTAAGTCGACGTATTTCGCTCCGGGTGGACGCTGGCAGCAGCAGATCCCTGCTGGAGGGAACAGGTCATGCAGACGCTAGAGCAAGGCAGATCGACCTCGTTGACATACCTGGCGACAACTGTCTCGTGGGCGACGTGGAGGCAGTGAGCGTGTGGAAGATGGGCACCAGGGCACGTAGAGGCCTCCTCCACTCCTAGCTCACCCTTCCCTTAGTTCTTTATGCGTGCCTCGCCGGCCACAACCATGAGCACAAGGAGTACGGGCACCAGAGCCATATGCCAGTGGTCGACGCAGAGCAGGCGCATATGTGCGCAGTAGGGGGCGCCACATGCGGTTGAAGGCGTAGCGGTTGACACGGAGTGGCGGTGGTGGAGTGACTAGGGACATACACGAGAAAGGGTGTGTCGATCTACCTGGCGCGACTCAATCTGCGGTCAAGTCAACGAACCAGGAAAACTTATAGAGTTCCATCCGTTTCCCACTCTACTGATAAGTAATTATTTCTAGCATGCCCGCAGGGCCCCACACTACTGGTAAGTGCTGGCCCAGTGCGCACCCACCTTCTTGTAGCGCGCGCGACACACTCCTACGCTACCACTATTCCTATACTAGTAGAGCACACATTTTCCCCACGCTACTATTAATAGCAGCAGCTAGCATGCCCTAATTTTGGCCGGTGCGCCTATAACCATTTCTCTACTAGTGGATGCCCATATTAATGCGTATCAATAACTCAGTTTATTTTGTCATCACTCTTTACTTGTTATTAAAAGCTCTATTCATGCCACCATGTTTATGAGAGATCAAGTGAAACCATGAACCCCGGTCAATTTTAAATCATAAGAAATAACTTTTACTTTACTTTTTCTTGCTCTTTTGTTTTTATTTTTAATTAAATCCGAAACTACAAAAATACATTGCATACTTTATTTACCGAGAAGTTGTTGAAGAGTTGTGGCACCTATCTCACAACAACGCTATATTTTTTAGGCACCATTCTTTTACTTTACTTTACTTTACTTTACTTTACTTTTGTTTTGTATTACTTACACGCAGTGTCTGCCTAAAATATTAAATACCTTGGTGGAGCTTTTTTTTTCATTTGCAGGTTGTCTGAAGAGGAAAATTACGCTCGATATAAACTCTCGAGTTATTTGTGTGGGGGAAAATTGTGCATGCTGAATGACTCTGCGCTTGAAGTCCCAACGAGTTGGTAAACAACGTGTATTTTGTTGCCATCATGCAACATAATTTTTTGTCCTTTTGTAATCATGATTTGTTCCACGGATGCTAATTTTTTGTTCACATACAAATTTGTTGTTCCCATGCAATGATGATTTGTTCTTGAACGCTACAATTTTATTTCCCGTGTAGTCGTGGTTTTCTTTCCGCGAACAAAACTTTTGTCCTCTTTAATTTTTTGTTCACTTTGCAGTCGTGATCTGTTCTGCGCTGACGTGAAATTTTGTTCCTCGTGCAGTCATGGTTTGTTCCGTAGGCGCTAATTTGTTCCTCATGTAGTCTTGATTTGCTCCGCGGAGTCAATATTTATATCTTTTGTACGTAGTCACCATTTGTTCCACATAGGCAAAAGTTTGTTCCCTTATAGGTGTAGTTTGCTCCTGAGGCGCTATTTTTTCTTAGCTAATGAACTGGATAACTAATTCGGAGTCCACACTCCACCAGTCCACCTCTATTGATAATTATTGGAGTAGGGAGTTCCATGAGAGCAAGCAGAACTCCAGGTGGCACCAGGGCAAGAAAAGAAACTTCCATCCTGGAAAAGACGTAAGAATTGTTTGATCCGCTTTTCATAATTCGAAATTGTAGAATGAACATTGTAAAGTTAAGGCGCATATTCCAAAGAGGGAGAGAGACATGCGACTAGGGTTTCCCTGCCTCCCGCTGGCACCGTTGCTGATCTTCCTAACCTCCAGTGTTCTTAGGGCCATGGAGATGTGGTGGATCCCGATCAGCGGGAGTGATTCGTTTTTGGTTATTTTTCTTGGTCTCTTTAGTGTTTGTGGCCTACTCAGGAAGGTGTGGCGGTGGTGACTCGCTGAAGATGAAATAAAGTCCTTCCCGTCTAGCCTCCCTTCTTGTGATGCGTCTAGCATTGTAGATGGCGTGTGGAGGTTTATCTCCGGCGGGACTTGCTCGATTTTGTAGAAAGGGATGCAACTCACAATGTATTGATTGGGTGCATATGGTGTTACATATATAGGCCACGTCCTCGACTATAGAAGGAAGGAAGCGGGCCCAATAATCAATACAAAGATATGTATCGCTATACATAACTACAGAAGATACACATCCAGATATACAAGGATATGTATCTCAACACCCCCCGCAGTCGAAGCGTCGCCTGGTCGAACGCATAGACTGTACCGGAACTCCTCAAATGATGCCATAGGGAGACCCTTGGTCATGATATCCGCAAATTGTTGGGAGGTGGGCACATGAAGTACTCGAATGTGTCCAAGGGCCACCTGTTCCCGAACAAAGTGGATGTCCAGCTCAATATGCTTGGTATGGCGATGGTGGACCGGGTTGGCAGAGAGGTAGACGGCGGAGACATTGTCGCAATAGACCACGGTGGCTTTGGCAACAGGACAGGAGAGCTCAACGAGGAGTTGCCGCAGCCAAGAGACCTCGGCAACCGCGTTAGCAACAGCCCGGTACTCCGCTTCGGCGCTGGAGCGAGAGACCGCGGGTTGTCGCTTAGACGACCAGGAGATGAGCGAAGTTCCGAAGTAGACGCAGTAGCCAGACGTGGAGCGACGCGTGTCGGGGCAGCCTGCCCAATCGGCGTCCAAGTAGGCGACGATGTGTGTGGCGGTGGAGGCATGGAGGGAGAGGCCGAAGTCCATGGTGCCACAAATGTAGCGGAGGATCCGCTTGACCGCAGCCCAATGAGGATCCCGCGGAGCATGCATGTGAAGGCACACCTGCTGGACAACATACTGCAGCTCGGGGCGGGTCAAGGTGAGGTACTGCAGGGCACCGACGATGGAGCGATAAAATGTCGCATCCGTGGCCAACGAACCATCCCGCGGAGAGCTTGGACTTCGTGTCGACAGACGTGGCCGCGGGTTTGCAATTAAGCATACCGGCGCGGTCCAGAAGCTCGTGGGCGTACTTGCGCTGATGAAGGAAGAAGCCATCGGTGCGACGTACGACCTCGATGCCGAGGAAGTAGTGCAGGGGCCCCAAGTCCTTGAGGGCAAACTCAGCGCGAAGACGCTCGGTGATTTGTCGCAGGAGGTCCGTGGAGCTGGCCGTCAAGATGATGTCGTCGACGTAGAGCAGCAGGTACGCGGTGGTGGCACCATTGTTGTACACAAACAGCGAGGCATCGGAGCGGGTGGAGCGGAAGCCGAGTTGGTGAAGAAACGCTGTGATGCGCTGGTACCAGGCGCGTGAGGCCTGCTTGAGCCCGTATAACGAGCGCGAGAGCAGGCACACATGGTCGGGGTGGGCGCTGTCGATGAAACCCGTGGGCTGCTGGCAGAAGACCTGCTCCTCGAGATGGCCATGAAGAAAGGCGTTGGAGACGTCCATCTGGTGCACGGGCCACGCACGGGAGACCGCGAGCTGAAGGACGGTGCGGATCGTCCCGGGCTTGACAACCGGGGCAAAGGTGTCGGTGAAGTCGACGCCGGCACGCTGGCGAAAGCCACGAACCACCCACCGCGCCTTGTGACGGTCGAGAGTACCGTCCAGATGGAACTTGTGCTTGAAGACCCACTTCCCCGTGATGATGTTGGCGTGAGGGGGTCGGGGAACAAGCGTCCATGTCTGGTTCCGCTGCAGGGCGTCGAACTCGTCCTGCATGGCCGCATGCCACTGCGGGTCGCGGAGAGCAGCCCGGGCAGAGGCGGGCAGGGGTGATGGCGTGGATGCTGAAGGCGCGGAAGTTGACGCGGTGCAGACGTACTCGTCTGAGGGGTACCGCGTGCTCGGGACGAGAATCCCTGCACGGGCGCGCGTGAGGGGTCCCGTGGCCGGCGGCGGAGGAGGCGGCGGCGGAGCCGGAGGCGAGGCGCCGCTCGGCGAGGACGGTGCGGCGCCTGAGCTGAGGCTCGAGGGCGACGCAAGCGGCATCGAGGCGGATGAACCCGGCGAAGGGGCGTCGCCCGGCGAAGACGGCGCGGCGCCCGAGCTGAGGTCGAGGGCGCCGCAGGCGGCGTCGAGGCGAGCATCGGCGCAGGTGTCGGCGCGGGTGTCGGCGTGGGGTCACCCGAGACATGGCTCGAGGGTGACCCAGAGGGTGGCGAGGCAGCGCCCGAGACAGAGCTCAAGGGCGCGGCGGAGAACGATGAGGCAGTGCCCGAGTTCGAGCTCGAGGGCACTGCAGCCGGCGGATCTGCAGGGGGTCGACGCCGGGGACCATCAGTAGTCGAAGGAGGAGTTGTCACGAGAAAGAGTTTTAACAGAGACTAAATTCTGAATAAGCTGGGGAGACACAAGGACATTATGGAGAGACAGTGGTTTAGAAGTAGATGGAAAATTAGCAGAACCAATGTGAGAAATAGGAAGATCGGCGCCGTTACCGACAATGATGCGAGACTCGGTGGAAGTGGGAAAGGAATGGGAAAGGTTACCCGGGTGAGCGGCCATGTGAGACGAGGCGCCCGTGTCCATAAACCAGTTGCCGCCACCGGCGTAAGAGCCAGGTGCGGGCGCGGCGTGGTAGGCCGGGGCGTAGGACGGCGGCGTGGCGGTGAAGGCCGGGGCGTAGGGTGGTGTCGCGGTGAAGTGCACCTGGTGAGTCGGCGGGCGCGGCACCGGCATGTTGTAGGCGTGGATGAGCCCCGTCCATGGGTTGTAGGCGAAGGGGTTGCTGCCGTTGGAAACCGACGACATGATGACGCGCGTGCGGGGGATGGTGACGACGCGGGGTTGGGGAGGGAGGCGCGGCGGCGGCTGCAGGTGCGGCGGCGGCGCGGCGTGAGGAGGGGCACACGCGGCGGCGCTAGGGTTGGAGGGTGGGGCGGCGCGCGCGGGGAGTGAGGGGCGCGACGGCTAGGTTAGGAACGGTAGGTGTCTGATACCATGTAGAAAGGGATGCAACTCACAATGTATTGATTGGGTGCATATGGCGTTACATATATAGGCCACGTCCTCGACTATACAAGGAAGGAGGCGGGCCCAATAATCAATACAAAGATATGTATCGCTATACATAACTACAGTAGATACACATCCAGATATACAAGGATATGTATCTCAACAGATTTGGTCCCTGTTTCTTTTGAACTATGCTTCTCTTCATCAGCAATGACTGGTACTCTTGTGCGTTGGTCCTTTCGAACCTTAGCATGGCGATTTCCTGTATGTGTATTGCAATAAGTTCTACTACAGCGAGCTTTGTCCGGCTCCATTGAGGGAGGGGCGAGGAAGGTGGCGCGTCTTCGCCTCATTCGAGTGCTTGTAGTCTTCGCTAGGTAGGCCAAAGGTATTTTTGTAATTTTTATTATTTTTAGGTTCTTTTGTACTGCTGTTTAGGATTATAAATAGATCAGGGTGGACCTTTCGCAAAAGAAAAAAAAAAGTTAAGGTGCTATCGGTGGCCACGATCGAGTGTCTAAGTCCAGGTAAGGTGTGACAAAAATTATTCTCCGGAGTGAAATACTCGTTGTTTAATTTCTCATGAAAATATGCACAAGTTAACTAAGAGAGAGGTCCACGAAGCGTCCCAAAAAAACAAAGACAAGTCGGCGAATTTTTTGTTGTTGCGGCGAACGGAGGAGCTAGCAGCATCCTGCAGGCAGGCCGGCGATCACCCGCAAGCTTGCGGGACATTAGCTACGCCTTGCCTTTCCAGCTCGCCCATGACGCTGCCCAGTGAAGGGGGCTTCAGTCCAAGGGGCAGCGGCAGCCACGGTTTGGATAAAACATCACCAATGGCCGCGTCTATGCTCTCATTTGACTGGAAAAACACCAATAAAAGTGAGCGTGTTAATCGAAGCTGCTCGGACCATGGTAGCAAGAGAATATTTGCCAGGATAAATGTAGTCTACACTCACTGGCTGCGCTTGTAGTTGAAGCTGCGAATCTTGTTGGCTCTTGCTCGCCTGTGCTGGGCGGGAGGGGGGCGTATAGACCGGAGGAGGACACGGCATAGCAACGGGAACTACAGCCGGAGCAGGGAATTTCTGGAACAGCAAAATTATCCAGTTCATCAGTTTGTTGTAGATCCCATGGATAATGCAATGACATACCACACCATTTAGATGGATATACTGCCTTGACAGCGAGTAGGTAATCAGATATGACCAAAGAAAAATTGCTCACCGGAGCGGGTGCCATCGGCATTGCCATGCAAGGTGTCCCGTGAGTCGGCATGTACGCCGGCCTCATGTAAGGGTGGTGCCAGAAAGCCGGGTCAGACGGCGGCGGCGGGGGAGCCCACGACGGCATCGGGGGACGGGGCGCTATGGGATGCCGCGGCCACATCGGCATCCGAGGCGAGTCCATCGAGGGGTGACCCCAAACGTGCAACGGCCGGACAAAGTGCTGCATAGCATGCGGCGGCGGCGGAGGAGGAGCCGGTGACGGCGAGTAGCCGACGGATGGCACGGTCCACATGTTCGGGTCCGGCCTCTTCACGGCCGCAGGGGGTCCTCCGGCGGCGTACATCTGCCTCCGTTGGGTCCAACTCGCCGCCTCCGCCTCCCGTGCAACCATGTGCTTCCGGTGAGACCGATACTTCTGCAAGTACGTGGAGAACACTTTGTTATTATCAGGACATTATATTGACGACAATGCTAGTAGTTATTTACTCTTAGTCTCTAACCATGCATCTACAGTATTACCAAGCACCACTGATCTAGGTCGGAACGGGATGTCAATTTTTTGCGAAGATGGACTTCATTATGACTAGTGGATGTCTACTACTCAAACATAACTCACGTCCAAACATATAGGGTTGGACAAACAGTTCAGTCCGTGAACCTACAGCTATCGCTCATGCATAGTAGAACCGATGGGTCTTTTTTTTTTTTTGAACACAGAACCGATGGGTCATGGGTCTACGTTCTGGGGAGACATAAGCTGAGCACAGACACCAAAACATTCTTTCAACATATAACAGCGGTTGCTATACTTCAAGAACTTCGTTGTTGCCTGTTAGTCACGGTGGATATACGTTTCACCGGGTATGCATATGCTTTATGGCTAGTGAACCACATGCACTATCCGCACTTGAATTCTAGACACATTTGTGAAACGAAGAATTCTAGAGAAACACATTCACTTAGTAACTAGAAAAATGGCATATTTTTGTGAGTCATAGTTTAAAGTCGGTAGCTCTATATCTGCACCTCTTTGTTTTCTCCATAATTCATCCTACGTAATTCAACAATACCCTTGTAGCTATTTCTTAAAAAATATTTGTTGTTTACGGCTCGGCCAAGAGTTACTTAGATTTTAGCCGACGTTGGGAATTGTCATCTCAACTTTGAGATTTGTTATAGGTTTATATTTATTAAACACATATTTTTGGATATATGTGAACAAATTTGTAAAGTAGACCAAGTAAGCTGAAGCAACACTAATTTTTACATAAGATGAACAAATTATTACTGAATAAAGCTAGTAGACCAAGTAAGCTGAAGAAACACTAATTTTTACATAAGATGAACAAATTATTACAACGTGGTAATATTTTTTTGTCGATATGACTGAATAAACTTGTAAAATCGACTGATTGTTGCTCGAATGAGACTTAGGCGCGCCCTTCGTTATATTGCGTGTTTGCTATCTCGTGCAACGCAGGGATGTGCAACTTCTGTTTCATTGTTTCATATTGATCTTTTTGTACTCATAGTAGTTTTTGATTGTGTTGTCTATAAAGTTCATAGTATAGTCATCCAAGTTTCTGAAACTTGATTTTAGATAGAACTATTTCCATGCGGTTTCAAACTTCCATGTTAATTTCATGCCCGTACGCACCTGCAAATGGCTTGCTATGTTGTGGCGAGTGAGTGAGTTGATCCCCATGATCTCCAGTATCCTAGAGGGCACGGCCTTGTCGATGCCGAGCTGCTCTACCGCCTGCACGAATCTCCGGTGAAGATCCGGTGTCCAATCCACCTGCAGATAGACATGCACGCTTAATACCACAAGCACAAGCTGTACGTGCACCGTACTATCGATTCCTGTTATAGCTTCTAGAACCAAATAATTAAGAAGAAGCATATGTATGCACCTTGGCTTTCTTCTTCCCGTGGGAGCTCTTGCCTGACGACCTGTGCCTGCTCTCGGCCTCCGTGGACGACGACGTGGTCGACGACGACGGCGATTTCGCGTCCGGCACAACGGGTCGGTCGCCGCCCATGTTGCCATCTTCGTCGTTCTGGTTATTGCACTCACCCTTCTCGTCCCCCGCCTCAGCAAACACCACGTTCTCGACGCCACCGGTCGGGCTCGCCGACCCGACGTCCTCCACAGCCGCCAATAGCTCGGCGCAGGGCACTTGCTGGTCCGGCAGCTCCACCTCCACGACGCCGGCGCCCGCGGCCACCGCCTCGAACTCCGCGAAGATCTCGGCTGGGTCGACCTCGAGGTCCGGCAGCGCGTCGCCGTCCTCTAGCCGGAGGAAGAAGTCCCCGAAGTCTATGTCGTCGACGGTGAAGTCGAAGTCCATGTCCAGGTCCGTCGACGCCCCTACCGTCTCCACGCCGGAGACGGCGGCTTCCTCCTCGGAGCTGCGCTGGTCTGCCACCGCATCGTCGACGGCGCACCTCGCGGCCGACACGGCGAGCATCTCAGCCGCACTAGCCGTAGCTGCCGAGTGCAATTAACTAACAACCACGGACGTAATGCAACCAAGAGGCAACTGTACGTTAGGTCTCAAACGATGATAGCTAGCTTCTGCTGCTAGCAATGGCGCTCTAGGTGCTACTTGGTGCAGTTGGTGAGGTGGAGCTGTATATCCGTTGGCGAGTATGCAGGAGTATGTATGATGTATTCTCCTCTCCGGGCAGTATAAGGGGAGGGCGGAGGACGCCTGCAGGCCACAAGCTCGCGGAGATTTGCCGGATTCGTTTGATGGGTGCCCTTGTCCGCGAGCGCAAGTGCAGCTTGGTCGCTTCCGCGAATTATTGCGGGCAACGTGTGGGTGAGCGTTTTTTGAATAAGGGTTTCCTCATTATTTCCTATTACGAACAGCTGAAGCACAGAGAGAGGAAGGGAAGGGGTGGAGTAGATCCGGCGAGGCGAAGACAGAGGCGAGGGAGAAGAGAACAAACGCTGACAGTGGCTGCATGTATATCGGCTGGAGGCTGCCGCGCATCCTGTCTCTGCACTGCTCTGCTCGTGGTCGTGGATGGATGGATGTCTGTGTTTTTAATCGAGCTCGCCCGCGCGCGAGAGAGGACCACTGGCAGTGTGGGCAGGGTGGGCTCGTGTGTGTTTGTTTGGAAGTGGGCCGACACGTTCAAATCGCCAGTCGTCAAGCGTGCGCTAGCAGTTCTATGAATACATTTTTTTGTTACAAGATGTGTGTACCACATACGTAGCAAGCAGATTGTAGTACTCGTAGTTCTTTTTCAACTACATAGGGCAAAAGGATATATATTCCTCCCGGTAGTCCCTGATACTGATCGCCGCGGTCGTTCTGCTAGCAAACGATTCCAGCCACACGTCGCTCTTGTGGGGTCCAATATCACAGCTCTCCACGTGAAGCTCTTGAAGAAAACAAAAATGTGAAGTCTCCACTGTGCTCTCACAACCACACTTTTCATTTCTACTAAAATTTAGAAAGCTTTAATCAGTTTGGTAGGTACCGAAATACTTGTCTATCCATCAAAAAAAAATCGCTAGGTACATATGGATTCAAACAAAAGTAAATGAAAACCTAAAGTTCCTCAAATTTGGATGGATTCTAGTCATTTCAAATGGACACTGCATTATTTTGTCTAAAAGGAAAAACATAAATTACTAAAATTTTAAAATATTTGATATACCTAACAAAGCCTCAATTTAAAAGCATGCTCATGATTACATATAAGTGCCCGTTATCCTTTCCATTCTTACCATTAAACTCACCCTCCGTGTTCCTCTCCGTGGCGGCATGGGGGAGTCTTCCACCGTCGCCCCCCCTCCACCCTCCCACTCCCTAACCTCCATCAGAGGACACCATCATACACATCACGTGCGCCCGACGACGGAGACGTGGTGACTCGCGACGCGTTGGTTATGTGTTGGGGGTTTTCAGCCTAGGCCAGAGATCATAGCGGTCCGGACGGAGCATACCGGCGGCACGAGGGAGGCGTGCAGTGGCGGCGTGGAGGGCGCATGATGAAGGGCTCCGGTAGTGTTGTCTGGCATCCAGATCTGATCTAGGTATGACTGGACCACAACTCCGGTGCGTGTGGTTGTGGCGTGAGGGGCTTCCTACATGTCGTGCGATGATGGCGCAACAACTGTGGTCGTTGCATGACATGGGGAAGCTCGTACTACAAGCCCATAATCGTTGGCGGTGGAGTCGATAGTGGTCGGCGCACCCCTCTACAGACTTCATCGTTGGTTATTCTCCCTTCCTCACGGAGGTTTCTCAAGCCATCGGGAGTGTGGTCAGGGGCGCGTGTGTTTGTTTGGAAGTGGGTTGGGACGTTCGAATCGGCAGTCGTCAAGCATTGGGCGCCCTAGCAATTTTATGAACACATTTTTTTTTGTAAGATTTGTTCCTAGCAGGTAGCTTGTAGTATAGACTTTTTTTTTTCAACTACATAGGGCAAAAGGATTTATATTCCTCCGTTGCTCCTGATATAGATCGCTGCGGTTGTTCGGCTAGCAAAGGATTCCAACCACACGTCGTTCTTGCCGGCCCCATTAAAGACAGCTCTCCATGTGAAGCTCTCAAAGAAAATAAAATAAAAGTGAAGTCTCCCTTATGCTGTCACAACCACACCTCTCATTTTGACTAAAATTTCGAATGCTTTAATCACTTAGGTGGTTACCAATATATTCTGGTTTTGAGGTATGTAAGAATTCAAATAAATTACATTAGAGTCCAAAATTTCTCATAATTTGGTTGGACATTAATGAATTTTAATTGTATATTTGGTTCTTTTGAAAAAAATGCTATCCGAAATTACTGATTTGTAAAAAAAATTCTAGGGATTTCTATTTTCGTGTCCTCGGGTCCTTAGTTGTGCTCAGTTTTCTCCAGCTCGTTAGTTAATTTTTCCTCAGTTTTCCTCTCCCTCTAGTTTGAAACCCCTCGCAGACGCTCGGACGGGAGGGTTGCCGTCAGGTCAGAGGCCTTACCGTTACCGTTAATCTGACGGGTGGGGCTGCACAGAGGGCGGTTCCTCTCGACCCGTCTCGTGCCGACAAATGGGGCTGCTCTATGGGCTGCCGCGGCCATTGACCAGTGGGGTCATCTATTTTTCGGGAAAAGTCATATATTGCCGCTACGAGGGCTGCCGCGAGCCAATGACCGGTGGGGTCGTCTATTTTTCAGGAAAAGACATATATTGGCCGCTCTGTGGGGCTGCCGCAGCCAATGACCAGTGGGGTCGTCTATTTATTTATAGAAAATCATATATTGCCGCTCTGTGGGGCCTCCGCAGCCAATGACCGCTGGGGTTGTCTATTTATTTAGAGAATATAATATAGAGCCGCTCTGTGGGGCCGCCTCAGCCCATGTAGGTGACTATTTTCGTAGCTTAATCTAAAGTGACTCTTATGCTAAACATTGTGCATAATATATAGAAAATAGCTAGATCTCTAAATATATAGAAAATAGCTAGTAGATCTCTAAATCGATGCATATGAAGCTACATATATATTCTTGGTCATAATCCCCTTATCTAAAGGGGATGAATGCATGGCTTCACGTCGTCATCACTTTCATCGTCAGTATCTTCGTCGTCTGAGTAGTAGTACTTCCTGCACATTGTTCCGTCGAACACCTTCACTGTGAGCACATCATCGCCTTCATATTTGAAGTGTACGTAGCAGCCGAAATCCACACCGTGCGCGATGGCGAAATTCTCCCAGCCCTTGTAGAGATACATCCGGCCTTGTCCGTCAAATAGGACCTCCACGGTCCAGAGACGAGGACCGCGATCAGCCTGCTCGCGGATACACCTTAGCTGGCTCCCGGCCGTCAAGATAGTCCGTAAACTTTTTTGGGAGTGCACCGCAAAGAGATCGAGCGCCGATCGTTTGAAATTAAAGGTTTTTTAGAACATGCCCATAATTAATCACATGCATCATATATGTGTGAACGCGTACGTACCTTCTTGACCAAAGGGTCTTCGTAGATGATGATGAAGAACTCCTCTATGATCAATGGCAGTGTTGACGACGGTGGTGGTGGCAATGATGATGATCCACCACCCGGCCGCCCCTTCCCTTCCCCTTCCCCTTCCCCTTCCGGTCCGCGTCCGAGACGTGGAAGCCATGGCAATGGATGATCAAGTGTATGTGAACGAAGAAGAGAGAGGCAGAACCTATTGACACAAGGGATGGCCGTTGTGGGTGTTTATAAGGGAGAGATGACCGTTGTAGGGGTTTACACAATAAATTAAGGAGGAGGTGACCGTTGTGGGGGTTTACACAATAATTTAAGAAGGAGATGACCGTTGTGGGGGTATATATCTCAATAAAAAAGTAATGCGGACTATTTTGACGGAAATGGAACTTCTTGATTTAGTT
Organism: Lolium rigidum; assembly: GCF_022539505.1. Lineage (NCBI taxonomy): Eukaryota > Viridiplantae > Streptophyta > Magnoliopsida > Poales > Poaceae > Lolium > Lolium rigidum. Next base: position 242,233,336 of record NC_061508.1, on the reverse strand, counting down.
TATCATTTTACCGTGAAAAGTAATGCCTAAAAGAAATGGTAATTCGTGATAGTTTATCATTTTACCGTGAAATGGCTACAAGAAATGGGTGATGGTGTATCATTTTTTGCGTGAAATGGCTACAAGAAATGGGTGATGGTGTATCTTTTTTTGCGTGAAAAATAATGGCTACAAGAAATGGGTGATGGTGTATCATTTTTTGCGTGAAAAGTAATGGCTAAAAGAAATGGTGATGGTGTATCATTTTTTGCTTGAAAAGTAATGGCTAAACAAATTGGTGATGGTGTATCATTTTTTGCGTAAAAAGTAATGGCTACAACAAATTGGTGATGGTGTATCATTTTTTTGCGTGAAAAATAATGGCTAAACAAATTGGTGATGGTGTATCATTTTTTTGCGTCAAAAGTAATGGCTACAACAAATTGGTGATGGTGTATCATCTTTTGCGTGAAAAATAATGCCTAAAAGAGTTTATAATTTAGCTCGTGAAAAATAATGCAGAAAACCAAACTTTAGCGTATTGGGTAACCGCCCTTAAGCATACATAGAGGGTGGAAGCTAACCGCCAACAGAGAGAGAGGGTGGTGGCCCCGACCAGAGAGAGAGAGAGAGATATGGGTTATCCTGCCCGTTAAATCCTACGATCAACGGTCGGCGAGCACGATCCGCGTGACATCGGCTAGACCAATCAGGGCAATGTTGGGCGTTTGTGAGAATTTGTGAAGGGAGAGGGCAAAACTGAGTAGTATCAAGAAACCAAGGGCAAGTGAGTAGTAACAGACTAAGGGATTCAAATATGAGATTTAAAAAATGGAAAATGCGTGTTTGGTACAATGAAACCCATCTTGGCCTACCTCAAACTATTTGCAATACAAATATACATGAGTGTGAAAATTATGGCCTTATTCAGACAAAGTATGTTTTGGAGAAAGCTGTTTTGGGTAGGGCTTATTGTGGAAAACCATGCACCTTCATAGCTACTAGGTGATTTGAGAAGTGGCAATTTGTGGTAAAACTTGATTTATCTATGATTTATCTATGATTTGAGAAGTGACAATTTGTGCTAAAGACTCCATGAGTAAGTGCCACTCTTTTTGGGAATTTTTTGCACATTAAATAACTCATTTAACTAGTTAATCTCATTTGTTGACTCTCTGTTGACCAGCCACTTGAGGGTAAAACTGAGTATATTGCACTAGCCAGTATTAGCACTCAAGGCAAAAACTGAGCACACAAAAAATGCTAGTATATGACTCGAGGGTATACCTGAGTATATCTAAATTTCCAAGGTTACACTCGAGGACGCGTGTTGCGGTGCAGAAGTGGAAGACGTGCCATTGTTGACGCGTGTCGCGGTGCAGACGTGCAATAGTGGACGCGTAGGACGCGGGTCGCATTTAGGACGCGTAAGTCTCCCTCCCTCTGCACACAGTACGTCTCATTCTCGCTCACGCACGAAACCACCCCTCTCACGTACCATCAACTTCTCCAAAAAACCCCAACCGCCGTACGAGCGCTCCCCTGCCGGCGATGGAGAAGAAGAATGCGCCGGCGGCCATCGCCCCCGAGCCCGTCACCTCCGAGCCCGTCGCCTCCGAGCCCGTCGCCTCCGAGCCCGTCACCGCCGAGCCCGTCGCCGCCGAGCCCATCGCCTCCGAGGGTGGCGCATCCAAGCGCGGCGCCTCCGTGAACTGGGCCTGTCTCACGGCTGACGGACCACTTCACAAGATCGGCGATTGCTTATTGGCGAATAAGGAGTACGTGGACACCTACTCTGCTATGAGGCAAGTCTGTAGAAATTGGCGCTCAGGTTTACCTGATCCCGACGTGCACCTGCACGAATGGATCATGCTAGACCACGCCCTTCCACGCGCCGCTGAGTTCACCTTCCTCCATCTCGGCACATCCCGCTACGTCACCATAGATCTATCTGCAGTTCGTGCAAGGTTCAAATTCCTCCATATCTATAGGGTTAATCTATTCTTATTTTCAATCTTAGTGCTGAATGTTATCTTCATCAATATATGAAGATGGTTGGGGACAAGGAAGATTTTCGATCAAGAACCATAGTATGCGTTGCATTACCCCGTTCAATGGTGAACTGTATGCAATAACTTCGGACAATTTTGAGTCCGGAAGAATAGTGTGCACCAATGTACAGAAGCAGCAGCGCGCGAGCAGTGTCAAGATGGAGACACTAATTTCATTTCCAGAACTTGGACGTGACAAGTTCTACCTTGTGAAGTCGGATGGTGATCTGCTGCTTGTGTTGATGAAAAACACGCCTGTGGTGTACCGTGTGGACACTCAGAGCCGCTCTCTCCATCCGGTCAGTAACATTAGCATTCATGCCTTGTTCGTGCATTATATCCGGTGTATCTCCGTCGACACCAGAGTGCACCCGACTCTTCGACCTGGCTGCATCAACTACGCGGATTTGGGTTATACCAGAGAGTACTTTCGTGATACAAATTCCTGGGATGAGTCGCCACAATATGTGCATAGATTAGGAAGCTACGGTCTGAGAAATGAACACAGGCCATACCGTTTGGAGGATGTATTGGCCGCACACTGCAGACGGCGGGAGTTCAATGAATATTTCCTTGGGATAATGCACGGCTGGAGCGACGGAGAAATATATAAGGAACGAATAACAAATTCATTCATCCTGGGGTATCCTAATCTTCTTGTTATCCATACATTGCATGCGTCTTGTATTTTTTTTCAGCTTAGTTTGTCGTGAACATTAACAATGTTATTGGCTGCTTTTGGCTGCTGTATGCAGTTTACCTATGTATTATACTTAGTTTTCTGATTATGCTGCTGTGAATTTATCATATAATAGCTTCTAGATTTACTACTACATTTGCTGCCATATTGGGGAAAAAACGAGGGCCAAAAGGCATAAATAATTGAAGAAAGACAGAAATAGAAGCTTCCCTAGATTTGCTACTAATTTGGTGAAAAAGACAGAGAGAGAAAGAAGGGAAAAGGTGCTGTTAAAAATGCCAATTTGGGCCGAGAGAGACAAAACCCAGCTCTCACGTACAACCAAACACGGTCTCGTGCTGTCCCACACGGCCCCTTCCTACCAACCCCACACGACGCGGCCCCACAGACGATGCGGCACCACACGTCAGCACGGAACGTTCAAATAAACGGATTCCTTCCGTCTGAGCTCTTTCTGCGGGTTTCAGACAAAGACTTGGGGAAATTTGAGGAAAAACTGAGCACAACTAAGGAACCGAGGGCACGAAAATAGAAATCCCAAAATTCTATGTACATGAGTTATCTCAAAAGGCACAATTTCACAACTCCGAGTTCTCATTTCCACTCTTGTTTTTTCTCATGGAACAACACATATCGATCTAATTAATTCAATCCTCTACCTTGGGTAATGGCGCTACGAAAACTTTTCTTAGTTGCGGAAATTCAGTTCTCTCACATGCAACCATCTGAACATTATTAAATTTTAAAAATTGCAACATAGCTAGAAGAAACTCTGAATTTAGGCACCTAACTTTTTTTTAGATGTTCGCATGCAAACTCTCATGATGAAATGACATTCTTAGTCCGCAATATTGGTGCTCAAGTAAGTTTCACAACATATCCTTTTTGGAGCACCATGTCTTCTTTTTCAGAGCACAACAAATTACATTTTTTTCAGAGCACAATATTGACCGAAATGACATTTTTTAAAACTAAGCAGTCTGATCCTAACGCCTGGCTACGAGCAAGGGTTAGGGTTTGGCGAAGAGCGGGCGATTGCGCTCCGCCGCCCTGCCATCTCGGGAGCATCATGAGTCTTCGTGGTAATTTTGTCTCTGGGGGTAGCGTGGAGTCCAGGTCGGTCACGTGGGAGAGTCTGAGCGGAGTACGACCTCCGTTAGGTTGGGGCAGTAACGAAGTTCCAGCCCGTGGAGGTATAAAAGGCGATCTCGCGGCAAAGAAAATCCGATACGAGACGAAGAAGACCTACGAAAATCCTCTTTGCGGCCACGATCCTAGTGTAGATCCAAGTTTTGCAAGGTTTCAGGTGATGGATCCTGCTCGCAATGTGGGTAATCAAGGGGGAGCTGGTGAGGCACCTACCCACCCGATGTTTTTAGTAGGGACTACATCCGTCTCTCTGCGCGGCCATGGGAGTTCTCCGGCGTTTAGCCATGAGGGTCCAGAGAACGGTGGCACTCGGCACTAAAGGAGGGTTTAGAGGATCTGGAGGGTATCTTGGGTGGCGAGTTGGACATGGAGGACGGCGATATTCTCGAATAGGAGGAGGAGGTGGAGGAACAGCCGCCGGAGATTCAGCAGTGCTGGAGTTTACTTGGGAGATACATCAGCCAGCGGAGGCCTGACCTTGAAGACATGACATCCCACTTCAATGTCAAAGTCTGGAGGCTGCGCACATGCGTCAATTTCAGCCCGCTGGGGAAGAATTGGTTCAAGCTCACCCTATTCTCTGAAGGAGATTTCAATTTCGTCTCGCAGGGTGGTCCATGGATATACAGAGGCTACCCATTACTCGTAAGAGCATGTCTAATAGACCCTTTATTTTTCTGCCCCTTAAAACGCGAGTAGAGGGCCCTGTATTCACTTTTCGCTGGCCGAAAACTCGTCCGAGCTAGCAGACCCCGTATCCCCACCCCGTAAAACAGAATCCTACAGAATATTCTATTTTCAGCGGCGGCGCGCAGGTGGCTATGGCGGCGGCGCGCAGGTGGCTATGGCGGCGGCGCGGGGAAAACGGTTGGGAATTCTGAAATGTCCGCGCGCCCTAGTGAAATGGGATGAGGGGTTGGCCCTGTATTCAGCCTTCCGCCCCGTACAAGTATGGGGCGAAGAGCCGCCCCGTAGCCAAAACTGTAAAAAAATCGATGTGGAGGCCTGTTTTACGGGGTCTGCTAGACGGCCGGGTAGCCCAACCCCTTATTTCGGCGGTTATTATACGGATTTGGCCCTTTTAAGGGGTCTGTTAGACATGCTCTAACCAAGGTACAAGGGGAGATGAGACCGTCAGAAACTGTACTGAATTTGGTACCACTATGGATACAGGTGTATAACATGCCATGGAATCGTCGGAAGAAGAGCACGCCTATGCTAATTGGAAACAAGCTGGGAAAATATTTGGAGGCAGATTTGGATGCGGAGGGAAGAAGTACATATGATTTCCTGCAGGTGCAGTTAGAGATCCCAATTGACCGACGTCTTTGCCAGTCAATTACTACCCATGTGAAAGGGAAGGAGGACAATGATACAAGCACCTTTCTGCTCTGTTATGAAAGGGTGCCTTACTTCTGCTTTTGGTGCAGCTTCATTGAGCACGATGATACTGAATGTGAGAAGAGGTGCATTGGCATTCCATCTCTGGAGTATGACGCCCGGTTAAGGTGTTCGCCAGTCCGCTAGTTTGAACGAAGACAACCGTATGGCCCTCCACAGGGCTAACCTTCTGTTAGGATGGGTCTGAAATTTTCCACAAGTGATGAAAACTCTGCAACTCTTGGAGTCCTAGTAGATCGGAGAAGGAATAGCAGAATTTTCAGACACACAGGAGACCACGTACTAGCAAGGTTGGATGCTTGGGATGGTTTTGATGACGGTGAGAAGGAGGGGTCGGCCGAGATGGATCATGAATTGTCGTCTAAAATAAATCTTTTGAACCTTCCTCTCGCGTGTGTGGAGGAAACTCCCAGCAATGGCAGAATCCAAAAGAAGTCAGCGACACGGTCGGGGCATACCCGTGGTATTGGCCGGACCAATGGAGGTGGTGTGCAGCAAAATCTGGTTGTTGAAGCTCCGCTCCCTCTCGCCATGTACCCAGTGTTGGAGATATGCCCAAGAGGCAATAATAAAGTGGTTATTATATATCTTTGTGTTTATGATAAATGTTTATATACCATGCTATAATTGTATTAACCGAAACATTGATACATGTGTGTTATGTAAACAACAAGGAGTCCCTGGTAAGCCTCTTGTATAACTAGCTTGTTGATTAATAGATGATCATAGTTTCGTGATCATGAACATTGGATGTTATTCATAACAAGGTTATATCATTATGTGAATGATGTAATGGAAACACCCAATTAAGCGTAGCATAAGATCACATCATTAAGTTCATTTGCTATAAGCTTTCGATACATAGTTACCTAGTCCTTTCGACCATGAGATCATGTAAATCACTTATGCCGAAAGGGTACTTTGATTACATCAAACGCCACTGCGTAAATGGGTGGTTATAAAGATGGGATTAGGTATCCAGAAAGTATGAGTTGAGGCATATGGATCAACAGTGGGATTTGTCCATCCCGATGACGGATAGATATACTCTGGGCCCTCTCGGTGGAATGTCGTCTGATTAGTTTTCAAACATATGAATGGTTCATAAGAGACCACATACCAAGTAAAGAGTAAAGAGTACTTGTCAGGAGACGAGGTTGACCGAGGTATAGAGATACCGATGATCAAACCTCGGACAAGTAAAATATCGCGTGACAAAGGGAATCGGTATCATATGTAAATGCTTCATTCGATCACTAAGTCATCGTTGAATATGTGGGAGCCATTATGGATCTCCAGATCCCGCTATTGGTTATTGGTCGGAGAGAAGTCTCAACCATGTCTGCATAGTTCGCGAACCGTAGGGTGACACACTTAAGGTTTGATGTCGTTTGAGTAGATATGGAATATGAAATGGAGTTCGAAGTTTTGTTCGGAGTCTCGGATGGGATCCAGGACATCACGAGGAGTTCCAGAATGGTCCGAAGAATAAGATTCATATATAGGAAGTCATTTTACAAGTTTGAAAATGATCCGGTGCATTTATGGAAGGTTCTAGAAGGTTCTAGAAAAGTCCGGAAGAAATCACTATGGAAGGCGGAGTCCCGGAGGGACTCCACTAGCTAGGCCGGCCAACCCTAAGATGAGGAGTCCCAGGTGGGCTCCACCTAAGGTGGACGGCCACCCCACCTCAAGGAAAGGTGGGAGCCCCACCTTGAGTAGGACTCTCCCCCCTTGAGTAGGTTTCCCACTTTTGGGAGGTTTTGTTGTTGGGGTCTTATTCGAAGACTTGGACTACAACTCTTGGGGACTTCCACCTATATAATGAGGAGCCAAGGGGAGGGGCCGGCCACACCAAGCCCTCCTAGGCCGTAGCCCCCAAGTGGCCGGCGCCCTAGACACCCCCTCTCCCCAAACCCTAGCGCCCCTCCTCCACATATCTCTCCCGCAGCGCATAGGAGAAGCCCTGCCGGAGATCTCCACCACCACCGCCACCATGCCGTCGTGCTGCCGGGATTCCGAGGAGGATCTACTAGTTCCGCTGCCCGCTGGAACGGGGAGGAGGACGTCGTCTTCATCAACACCGAACGTGTGACCGAGTACGGAGGTGCTGCCCGATTGTGGCACCGTCAAGATCTTCTACGCGCTTTTGCAAGCGACAAGTGATCGACTACATCCACCCCGAGATCTAATCTCGTTAAGCTTTGCGATCTTCGAGGGTTAGTCTCTTCATCTCCTCATTGCTACCATCTACTAGATTAGATCTTGGCTTGTGTTTTCGTTCTTGCGGTAGGAAATTTTTTGTTTTCTATGCTACGAATCTCATCAGTGGTATCAGAGCCGTGTCTATGCATAGATTGGTTGCACGAGTAGAACACAATTGTTTTGTGGGCGTTGATGCTTTGTTGTCTTTAGTTCGAGTACTTTGCATCTTTGTGGCATAGTGGGATGAAGCGGCTCGGGCTAACTTTACATGACCACGTTCATGAGATTTGCTCCACGCTCGACATGCAACTTGTATTGCATAAATGGCTTTGCGGGTGTCTGTCTCTCCTACTATAGTGAAGATCCAATTTACTCTTTCTATTGACAACACTAGTATCACCGTTGTGGTTCATGTTCGTAGGTAGATTGGATCTTATGCGAAAACCCTAAACCACGTAAAATATGCAAACCAAATTAGAACCATCTAACTTGTTTTTGTAGGGTTCGGTGATGTGATATGGCCATAATGTGATGATGAATATGTGTGAGATGATCATTATTGTATTGTGGCAACCGGCAGGAGCCTTATGGTTGTCTTTAAATTTCATGTTGAGTAGTATTTCAAAGAAGTTGTAATAGTTGCTACATGGGAGAACAATCATGAAGACGGCGCCATGGACCTTGACGCTACACCGATGATGATGGAGATCATGCCCGTTGATGATGGAGATCATGTCCGTGCTTTGGAGATGAAGATCAAAGGCGCAAATACAAAGGGGCCATATCATATCACATATGAATTGCATGTGATGTTAATCCTTTTATGCATCTTATTTTGCTTAGATCGCGACGGTAGCATTATAAGATGATCCCTCTCACTAAATATCAAGATAATAAAGTGTTCATCCTTAGTAGCACCGTTGCTAAGACTTGTCGTTTCGAAGCATCACGTGATGATCGGGTGTGATAGATTCTACATGTGCATACAACGGGTGCAAGCCAGATTTGCACACGCGGATACTAAGGTTGCCTTGACGAGCCTAGCATGTACAGACATGGTCTCGGAACACGGGATACCAAAAGGTAGAGCATGAGTCATATGATTGATATTATGAACACTTTGAGTGTTCGCCACTGAAGTTACATCTTGTCTCGTGATGATCGGACTTGGTGTGGTGGATTTGGTTCGTGTGATCACTAAGACAATACGAAGGATATTGTTTTGAGTGGGAGTTCACCTAGTTTTTAATTTTGTTGAATTAAAATTTGAACTCAATTTGTCATAAACTTAGTCTAAACTATTGCAAATATATGTTGTAGATCATGGCGTCCCCATCAATCAATTTTAACCAGTTCCTAGAGAAAGAAAAGCTTAAAAGCAATGGTAGTAACTTCACCGACTGGTTCCGTCATGTGAGGATCTTCCTCAATGGCGGAAATCTGCAATATGTGCTTGATGCACCGCTAGGTCCCCCACCACCCCCTGCAGTATCCGAGGATGAGAAAAATGTTTACGAAACTCGGGTGACTTGCTACTCTCAAGTTCAGTGTGCCATTCTGTGCGAGCCTAGAGGCGTAGCTCCAAAAGCGTTTTGAGCACCATGACCCTTGTGATATGATCAATGAGCTCAAAGTTATCTTTGAAACTCATGTGGCTGTGGAGAGCTATGAGGCCTCAAAACAGTTCTTTGGCTGTATGATGGAAGAGGGCAGCTCCGTTAGTGAACACGTGTTCGCTATGTCCGGACACGCGAAGAAGCTCAGTGACTTGGGCATTATCATCCCCAACCAGCTGGGTATTCATCGTGTTCTCCAATCACTGCCACCAAGTTACAAGAACTTCGTGATGAACTACAATATGCAGAACATGAACAAGGAGTTACCTGAACTCTTCTCCATGCTAAAATCTGCTGAGATTGAGATACAGAAAGAGCACCAAGTGTTGATGGTCAACAAGACCACCAGTTTCAAGAAGCAAGGCAAACCTAAGAAGGGCAATGTCAAGAAGGGTGGCAAGAAAGCTGTCGCTCCTCCTGAGAAGCCGAAGGGTGGCCCTAAACCTGATACTGAGTGCTATTACTGCAATGGGAAGGGGCACTGGAAGCGTAATTGCCCCAAGTATTTGGCTGATCTGAAGAGCGGCCTTGTCAAGAAGAAGAAAGGTATATCTGATATACATGTTATAGATGTTTATCTTACTGGTTCTCGTACTAGTGCCTGGGTATTTGATAGTTCGGTTGCTCACATTTGTAACTCGAAACAGGAACTACGGAATAAACAAAGCCTATCGAGGGATGAAGTGACGATGCGCGTTGGAAATGGATCCAAGGTCCATGTGATCGCTGTCGGCACGCTCCCTCTACATCTACCTTCGGGATTAGTTTTAAACCTCAATAATTGTTATTTAGTGCCTGCATTGAGCATGAACATTATATCTGGATCTTGTTTAATGCAAGACGGTTATTCATTCAAGTCTGAGAATAATGGTTGTTCTATTTTTATGTATAATATCTTTAATGGTCATGCGCCTGAGAAGAATGGTTTATTTCTATTAAGTCTCGATAGTAGTGATACACATGTTCATAACATTGATGCTAAGTGATGTCTACGGGTGCTTCTATTCTTGTAGACAGTGTTGGGCCTCCAAGAGCAGAGGTTTGTAGATCAGCAGCAAGTTTCCCTTAAGTGGATCACCCAAGGTTTATCGAACTCAGGGAGGAAGAGGTCAAAGATATCCCTCTCAAGCAACCCTGCAATCACGATTCAAGAAGTCTCTTGTGTCCCCAACACACCTAATACACTTGTCGGATGTATAGGTGCACTAGTTCGGCGAAGAGATAGTGAAATACAAGTGGTATGGATGTATATGAGCAGTAGTAACTGGCGCCGTAAAAGTGCTTGTCTGGCGTGCGGTTGATGGTAGTAATATTGCAGGAAGTAAAGATGCGGTAAAACAAGTAAACAAGCGATGATTGCAGTATTTGGAAACAAGGCCTAGGGATCATACTTTCAGTAGTGGACACTCTCAACATTGATCACATAAATAAATAAGTTCTCTTCCTTTGTGCTACATATACTCTTGTTTGATAATGAACACCATTCGTTGTGTAGGGCTACAAGAGCACCTCAACGCCGGAGTTAACAAGCTCCACAACATTCGGCATTCATATTTAAGTAACCTTTAGAGCATAATAGATCTTTGCAATTTAAACCGAGTACTAACATAGCATGCACACTCGTCACCATCACACTATGAAGGGGGAATAAATCACATCAATACTATCATAGTAATAATTAACTCCATAACCTACAAGAGATTATGATCATAACCTACGCCAAGTACTACACGATGCACACACTGTCACCATTACACCGTGAAGGAGGAATAGAGTACTTTAATAACATCACAAGAGTAGCACATAGACTAATAGTGATACAAAACTCATATGAATCTCAATCATGTAAGACAGCTCATGAGATCATTGTATTGAAGTACATAGGAGAGAGATTAACCACATAGCTACCGGTACAGCCCTTAGCCTCGATGGAGAACTACTCCCTCCTCATGGGAGACAGCAGCGGTGATGAAGATGGCGGTGGTGTCGCTCGGAGATGCCTTCCGGGGCACTTCCCCGTCCCGGCGGCGTGCCGGAACGGAGACTCCTGTCCCCCGGATCTTGGCTTCGCGATGGCGGCGGCTCGGAAGGTTTCTCGTACCGTGGCTTTTCCGTCTCGAGGTTTTAGGTCAGGGACCTTTAAATAGGCGAAGAGGCGGAGTCGGAAGGCTGACGAGGCGGTGACACAATAGGGGGGCGCGGCCCAGGCCCTGGCCGCGCCGCCCTAGCGTCTGGTGGCCCTGTGGCCCCCCTCTGGTGACTCTCGGGTGTTCTGGAAGCTTCGTGGAAAAATAGGATGCTGGGCATTGATTTCGTCCGATTCCGAGAATATTTCCTTACTAGGATTTCCGAAACCAAAAACAGCAGAAAACAAGCAAGATGGCCCTTCGGCATCTCGTCAATAGGTTAGTTCCGGAAAATGCATAAATATGACATATAATGTGTATAAAACATGTGAGTATCATCAATAAAGTAGCATGGAACATAAGAAATTATAGATACGTTTGAGACGTATCAAGCATCCCCAAGCTTAGTTCCTACTCGCCCTCGAGTAGGTAAACGATAACAAGGATAATTTCTGAAGTGACATGCTACCAACATAATCTTGATCAACACTATTGTAAAACATATGAGATGAATGCAGCGATTCGAAGCAATGATGAAGACAATGAGTAAACAAATGAATCATATAGCAAAGACTTTTCATGAATAGTACTTTCAAGACAAGCATCAATAAGACTTGCATAAGAGTTACTCATAAAGCAATAAGTTCTTAGTAGAAAGCTTTGAAACAACACAAAGGACGATATAAGTTTCAGCGGTTGCTTTCAACTTCAACATGTATATCTCATGGATAGTTGTCAACATAAAGCAATATAACAAGTGCAATAGGTAAACATGTAAGAATCAATGCACACAGTTGACACAAGTGTTTGCTTCTAAGATAGAAAGAAGTGGGTAAACTGACTAAACATAAAGTAAAAGATAGGCCCTTCGCAGAGGGAAGCAGGGATTAAATCATGTGCTAGAGCTTTTTAAGTTTTGAAATCATATAGAGAGCATACAAATAAAGTTTTGAGAGGTGTTTGTTGTTTTCAACGAATGGTAATGGGTACTCTAACTACCTTATCAACCAGACTTTCAAGAGAGGCTCCCATGAAGGACGTTATCTCTACCAGCAAGGTAGATCATCCCTCTTCTCTTTTGTTTACACATGTACTTTAGTTTAGTTTTTTTATTTATTTATGGATGACACTCCTCCCAACCTTTGCTTTCTCAAGCCATGGCTAACCGAATCCTCGGGTGCCTTCCAACAATCACATACCATGAAGGAGTGTCTATTTGCAAAATTAAGTTGCTTACTGATGAATCAGAGCAAAACATGTGAAGAGAATTATTAATGAAAGTTAATTAATTGGGGCTGGGCACCCCATTGCCAGCTCTTTTTGCAAAGTGATTGGATAAGCGGATGAAGCCACTAGTCCATTGGTGAAAGTCTGTCAGAAGTAAATGACAAGATCGAAAGATAAACACCACATACTTCCTCACGAGCTATAAAACATTGACACAAATAAGAGATAATAGCTTTTGAATTGTTTAAAGGTAGCACATGAAGTATTTGCTTGGAATGGCAGAGAAATACATGTAGTAGGTAGGTATGGTGGACACAAATGGCATAGTTTTTGGCTCAAGGATTTGGATGCACGAGAAGAATTCCTCTCAATACAAGGCTAGGCTAGCAAGGTTGTTTGAAGCAAACTCAAGTGTAAAAGGTGCAGCAAAGCTCACATATGAACATATTGTAAGTATTATAAGACTTTATATTGTCTCCTTGTTGTTCAAACACCTTAACCAGAAAATATCTAGACTCTAGAGATCAATCATGCAAACCAAATTTTAACAAGCTCTATGTAGTTCTTCATTAATGGGTGCAAGGCACATGATGCAAGAGCTTAAACATGATCTATATGAGCACAACAATTGCCAAGTATCACATTATTCAAGACATTAAACCGTTTACCACATGCGGCATTTTCCGTTTCCAACCATATAACAATGAACGAAGCAGTTTCAACCTTCGCCATGAACATTAAGAGTAAAGCTAAGAACACATGTGTTCATACGCAACAGCGGAGCGTGTCTCTCTCCCACACAAGCATGAATTTATTCAAACAAAACAAAAATAAAAGCACACAGACGCTCCAAGTAAAGTACATAAGATGTGACTGAATAAAAATATAGTTTCAAGAGAAATGACCTGATAAGTTGTCGATAAAGAAGGGGATGCCTTGGGAATCCCCAAGCTTAGATGCTTGAGTCTTCTTGAAATATGCAGGGATGAACCACGGGGGCATCCCCAAGCTTAGACTTTTCACTCTTCTTAATCATAGTATATCATCCTCCTCTCTTGACCCTTGAAAACTTCCTCCACACCAAACTCAAAACAAACTCATTAGAGGGTTAGTGCATAATCAAAAATTCACAGGTTCAGAGGTGACACAATCATTCTTAACACTTCTGGACATTGCACAAAGCTACTGGACGTTAATGGAACAAAGAAATCCACCCAACACAGCAAAAGAGGCAATGCGAAATAAAAGACAGAATCTGTCAAAAACGAACGATCCGTAAAGACGAATTTTAAAGAGGCACCAGACTTGCTCGGATGAAAATGCCCAAATTGAATGAAAGTTGCGTACATATCTGAGGATCACGCACGTAAATTGGCAGATTTTTCTGAGTTACCTACGTAGAGGCATATTGAAATTCGTGACAGCAAGAAATCTGTTTCTGCGCAGCAATCCAAATCTAGTATTGACTTTACTATCAAAGACTTTACTTGGCACAAAAATGCAATAAAATAAGATAAGGAGAGGTTGCTACAGTAGTAACAACTACCAAGACTCAAATATAAAACAAAATTACTGTAGTAAAATAAACACATGGGTTATCTCCCAAGAAGTGCTTTCTTTATAGCCATTAAGATGGGCTCAGCAGTTTTAATGATGCTCGCGCAAGAAATAAGAGTTGAAGCAAAAGAGAGCATCAAGAAGCAAATTCAAAACACATTTAAGTCTAACATGCTTCCTATGCATAGGAATCTTGTAAATAAACAAATTCATGAAGCATAATGCAACAAGCATAGAAAGATAAAACAAGTGCAGCTTCAAGATTTTCAGCAAAAAGAGAGGTGTTTTAGTAACATGAAAATTTCTACAACCATATTTTCCTCTCTCATAATAACTTTCAGTAGCATCATGAACAAATTCAACAATATAACTATCACATAAAGCATTCTTATCATGAGCTATATGCATAAAATTATTACTCTCCACATAAGCATAATCAATTTTATTAGTTGTAGTGGGAGCAAATTCAACAAAGTAGCTATCATTATTATTCTCATCATCAAATATAGGAGGTATAGTATCATCATAATAAACTTTATCCTCCATAGTAGGCGGCACCAGAAGACCACTATCATTATAATCATCATATATGGGAGGCATATCATAATCAACATAAACTTTCTCCTCAATGCTTGGGGGACTAAAAATATCATGCTCATCAAAACCAGCTTCCCCAAGCTTAGAATTTTCCATATCATTAGCTACAATGGTGTTCAAAGCGTTCATACTAATATCATTGCTACTAGCATGCAAATAAGGTTCCATAGGTTTTTAAATTTTCGCATTAAACCATTCATGTCTTGACTCAGGAAATAGTACAAAAATCTCACAGATGTTGTCCATTATGCCTTACTAGTGTAAAACAAGAAACAAAAAGATGCAATTGCATGATCTAAAGGAAATAGCTTCGAGCACACACACAACGGCAACAGAAAAGTACTTATTACCTGGGACCGGAGTATGAGTGCCTTTTACCTTTCCTCCCCGGCAACGGCGCCGTAAAAGTGCTTGATGTCTACGGGTGCTTCTATTCTTGTAGACAAGTGTTGGGCCTCCAAGAGAAGAGGTTTGTAGGTCGGCGAGCAAGTTTCCCTTAAGTGGATCACCCAAGGTTTATCGAACTCAGGGAGGAAGAGGTCAAAGATATCCCTCTCAAGCAACCCTGCAATCACGATTCAAGAAGTCTCTTGTGTCCCCAACACACCTAATACACTTGTCAGATGTATAGGTGCACTAGTTCGGCGAAGAGATAGTGAAATACAAGTGGTATGGATGTATATGAGCAGTAGTAACGGCGCCAGAAAAGTGCTTGCTGGCGTGCAGTTGATGGTAGTAATATTGCAGGAAGTAAAGATGCAGTAAAACAGTAAACAAGCGATGATTGCAGTATTTGGAAACAAGGCCTAGGGATCATACTTTCAGTAGTGGACACTCTCAACATTGATCACATAAATAAATAAATTCTCTTCCTTTGTGCTACATATACTCTTGTTTGATAATGAACACCATTCGTTGTGTAGGGCTACAAGAGCACCTCAACGCCGGAGTTAACAAGCTCCACAACATTCGGCATTCATATTTAAGTAACCTTTAGAGCATAATAGATCTTTGCAATTTAAACCGAGTACTAACATAGCATGCACACTGTCACCATCACACTATGAAGGGGGAATAAATCACATCAATACTATCATAGTAATAATTAACTCCATAACCTACAAGAGATTATGATCATAACCTACGCCAAGTACTACACGATGCACACACTGTCACCATTACACCGTGAAGGAGGAATAGAGTACTTTAATAACATCACAAGAGTAGCACATAGACTAATAGTGATACAAAACTCATATGAATCTCAATCATGTAAGGCAGCTCATGAGATCATTGTATTGAAGTACATAGGAGAGAGATTAACCACATAGCTACCGGTACAGCCCTTAGCCTCGATGGAGAACTACTCCCTCCTCATGGGAGACAGCAGCGGTGATGAAGATGGCGGTGGTGTCGATGGAGATGCCTTCCGGGGCACTTCCCGTCCCGGCGGCGTGCCGGAACGGAGACTCATGTCCCCGGATCTTGGCTTCGCGATGGCGGCGGCTCTGGAAGGTTTCTCGTACCGTGGCTTTTCCGTCTCGAGGTTTTAGGTCAGGGACCTTTAAATAGGCGAAGAGGCGGAGTCGGAAGGCTGACGAGGCGGTGACACAATAGGGGGCGCGGCCCAGGCCCTGGCCGCGCCGCCCTAGCGTCTGGTGGCCCTGTGGCCCCCCTCTGGTGACTCTCGGGTGTTCTGGAAGCTTCGTGGAAAAATAGGATGCTTGGGCATTGATTTCGTCCGATTCCGAGAATATTTCCTTACTAGGATTTCTGAAACCAAAAACAGCAGAAAACAGCAACTGGCCCTTCGGCATCTCGTCAATAGGTTAGTTCCGGAAAACGCATAAATATGACATATAATGTGTAGAAAACATGTGAGTATCATCAATAAAGTAGCATGGAACATAAGAAATTATAGATACGTTTGAGACGTATCACTAAGCGAATTAAATTGAATGATAATTCTACTTATATGTGGCACTGTCGTCTTGGTCATATTGGAGTGAAACGCATGAAGAAACTACATTCCGATGGACTACTTGAGTCACTTGACTTTGAGTCACTTGACAGATGTGAAGCATGTCTAATGGGAAAAATGACTAAGACTCCATTCTCTGGTATTATGGAGCGAGCTACAGACTTATTGGAAATCATACATACCAATGTGTGCGGACCAATGAGTGTAGCCTCGCGCGGTGGTTATCGTTATGTTCTAACCTTCACAGATGATCTGAGTAGATATGGGTATATCTATTTCATGAAACATAAATTCGAAACTTTCCAGAAGTTTAAGGAATTCCAAAGTGAAGTAGAAAATCAACGTAACAAGAAGATCAAGTTTCTGCGTTCTGATCGCGGAGGCGAATATCTAAGTTATGAGTTTGGCATGCATTTAAAGAAATGCGGAATACTTTCACAATTGACACCGCCAGGAACACCACGGCGCAATGGTGTGTCCGAACGTCGTAATCGAACTCTCTTAGATATGGTTCGTTCTATGATGTCTCTTACTGATTTGCCGTTATCGTTTTGGGGTTATGCATTAGAGACAGCTGCATTCACTTTAAATAGGGCACCATCTAAATCCTTTGCAACGACACCGTATGAATTGTGGTTTAATAAGAAACCTAAGCTGTCGTTCCTTAAAGTTTGGGGTTGCGAAGCCTATGTAAAAAAGTTACAACCGGACAAGCTAGAACCCAAAGCGGAGAAATGCATCTTCATAGGATACCCTAAGGAAACTATTGGGTATACTTTCTATCACAGATACGAAGGCAAAATCTTTGTTGCTAAGAACGGAACCATTCTTGAGAAAGAGTTTCTCACTAAAGAAGTGACTGGAAGAAAAGTAGAACTCGACGAGGTTACTGAACCTTCTCTCGTTGATCAGAGTAGCACAGTACCGGAAGATGTTCCTGTGCCGCCTGCACCGATAACAGAGGAAGCTAATGATAATGATCATGAAACTTCGAGCGAAGTAACTACTGAACCTCGCAGATCGACAAGGGAACGTACCACTCCAGACTGGTATGATCCTTGTCTAAATGTCATGATTGTGGACAACAATGATGAGGACCCTACGACGTATGAAGAAGCGATGATGAGCCCAGATTCCAACAAATGGCAAGAAGCCATGAAATCCGAAATGGGATCCATGTATGATAACAAAGTGTGGACTTTGGTAGACTTACCCGATAGCCGAAAGGTCGTCGAGAATAAATGGATCTTCAAGAGAAAAACAGATGCTGATGGTAATGTTACTGTCTATAAAGCTCGACTTGTCGCAAAGGGTTTCCGACAAATTCAAGGTGTTGACTACGATGAGACTTTCTCACTTGTAGCGAAGCTAAAGTCTGTGAGGATTTTGTTAGCAATAGCTGCATTTTCGATTATGAGATTTGGCAGATGGATGTCAAAACGGCGTTCCTTAATGGTGACATTGAGGAAGAGTTGTATATGGTACAACCCAAGGTTTTGTCGATCCTAAAAATGCTGACATGGTATGCAAACTTCAGCGTTCTATTTATGGACTGAAGCAAGCATCCAGGAGTTGGAACCGACGATTTGATAAGGTGATCAAAGACTTCGGGTTTATACAGTGTCATGGAGAGGCCTGTATTTACAAGAAAGTGAGTGGGAGCTCTGTAGCATTCCTGATATTGTATGTAGATGACATATTATTGATTGGGAATGATATAGAACTATTAAGCAGTGCAAAAGGTTATTTGAATAAGTGTTTTTCAATGAAGGACCTTGGTGAAGCAGCGTACATTTTAGGCATCAAGATTTATAGAGATAGATCAAGACGCCTAATAGGGCTTTCACAGAGTACATATACCTGGACAAGATTCTAAAGAAGTTTAGAATGGATGAAAGTAAGAAAGGATTCTTACCGATGTTGCCAGGTAAGGTCTTGAGTAAGACTCAAGGTCCGGCTACGGCAGAAGAAAGAGAGAGGATGAATCGGATCCCCTATGCCTCGGCGATAGGCTCTATCATGTATGCCATGCCTGTGTACTAGACCGGATATAGCACATGCTCGTTAGTTTGACTAGCGAGATATCAAAGTGATCCAGGAATGGAACACTTCGGACAACGGTCAAGAATATCCCGAAGTACTTGAAAAGAACTAAGGATATGTTTCTTTGTTATGGAGGTGACCAAGAGCTCGTTGTAACCAGTTACACTGATGCAAGTTGGAACACTGATCCTGATGACTCTAAGTCTCAGTATGGGTACGTGTTTATATTGAATGGTGTTGCAGTAAGCTGGTGCAGCTCCAAGCAGTGCACGGTGGCGAAGTCTTCAACAGAATCGGAATACATAGCGGCTTCAGAGGCTTCATCGGAAGCGGTATGGATGAAGAGGTTCATTGTTGCTCTTGGTGTGGTTCCTAGTGCATTGGACCCACTAGTCATTTATTGTGACAACATGGGTGCCATCGCCAATGCACAAGAACCAAGGTCACACAAGAAGCTGAAGCATATAAAGCTGTGTTTTCATTCGATTCGCGAGTACATCGAAGATGGAGAAGTAAAGATTTGCAAAGTACACACTGATCTGAATGTAGCAGATCCGTTGACTAAAGCTCTCCCTAGGGCAAAGCATGACCAACACCAAAATGCCATGGGTGTTAGGTACCTTACAATGTAATCTAGATTATTGACTCTAGTGCAAGTGGGAGACTGTTGGAGATATGCCCAAGAGGCAATAATAAAGTGGTTATTATATATCTTTGTGTTTATGATAAATGTTTATATACCATGCTATAATTGTATTAACCGAAACATTGATACATGTGTGTTATGTAAACAAAAAAGGAGTCCCTAGTAAGCCTCTTGTATAACTAGCTTCTTGATTAATAGATGATCATAGTTTCGTGATCATGAACATTGGATGTTATTAATAACAAGGTTACATCATTATGTGAATGATGTAATGGACACACCCAATTAAGCGTAGCATAAGATCACGTCATTAAGTTCATTTGCTATAAGCTTTCGATACATAGTTACCTAGTCCTTTCGACCATGAGATCATGTAAATCACTTATGCCGGAAGGGTACTTTGATTACATCAAATGCCACTGCATAAATGGGTGGTTATCAAGATGGGATTAGGTATCCGGAAAGTATGAGTTGAGGCATATTGATCAACAGTGGGATTTGTCCATCCCGATGACGGATAGATATACTCTGGGCCCTCTCGGTGGAATGTCGTCTGATTAGTTTGCAAACATATGAATGGTTCATAAGAGACCACATACCACGGTACGAGTAAAGAGTACTTGTCAGGAGACGAGGTTGAACGAGGTATAGAGATACCGATTGTTGTGGGTATACTTCATGGGTGTACCATCGACAGTGCCTAGATCCGGCAAGCCCGGGTGGCCCATAGACGGTGATGAGGCATGTGGCCCATCGGGCGGCCCAGTTTCTGTTGATCATGAAGGATGAAGTCCGGCCCAGGATCAGTAAGCCGGATCCGTATCGACCTTCGGAGAAACCCGGATCCGTGGAGGCCCATGAGGAACCCGGATCCAGTACGACGTATATGGAAGGCGGATCCTTGACGTACACGGCAAGACATTGTACCGTAGTTAGGCAATCTGTAATCCGGCTAGGACTCTCCATGTAAACCCTAGATCCGTGCGCCTTTATAAGCCGGATCCCGGGAGCCCTAGAGGGACATCCACAACTCATTGTAACAACGCGAAAGCGCCGGATAATTCCGGACAAGCGAGCAGTAGGCCCCGTCTTCGTGCGGGTGTTCCGAAGCTAGGTAAATCGCGTACCACCGTCCCGTGTGCACTCCGCCCTATGGCCCCTACTTCTTCTCCCCTCGTGAGGATCCCTCCTCCGAGGTACCGTCGAATAGGCAACGGCAGCTTGGCGCCCACCGTGGGGCCAGCGGCGTCTGGAGGCCGGAACCGGGAGGGTTCCGCCATGGGAAGCTACGACGACACGATCGCGGTGGGGCGTGTTCTTTACGCCGGAAACTTTCCGATCGTCCCCCCGGACGAGTGCTGGATTCCGGCTAAGACTGACCCCGTCAAGCTCTCCATCGTCCCGATAGGCGGCATCCACATCTTCATCGGCGAAACCGTCGATTCCGACGGGAACGCCCTGGTAAGTAATGCTGACACGACCGCCGCTGAGCAGGACGCAGTCACGAAGATCCGATCTGAGTCGCAGGAACTTCCTAAGGAAGATTCCGCCTTAGATCTGGAAAAATCAAAGCCCACCCAATCCGCCCCGAGCGAGGAAATAACGGTGGAAGACCAATGCGGATCCGCCCGGGTCTCCCGGTGTTAGAAAAGCAAAGGTGTCACTTCGTACACTTGATAGCCCATACCGCAGAGCCGCCCCTCAAGAAGTCGGAGCTGGCCCCGTGCAGGTCGTGGCCCCGGAAAACGGCAACGCTCCGGATCAGCAGGAGGCTGTCGGAGAAAGCGATGCCCCGGGTGAAGAATCAATCCTAGGCAACCTGAGCCCAACCTCCGACGATGCATCCTACATGGACACCGAAGAGTTCGATCGCAAATTGAAGGAACTCGGAGGCGATGAGCAAGCTGAAGTAGATTCCACCCAGCCAAGGCAGGTTCTTGCAACCTTAGCAGCGCTGGATCAGCAGGAATCGGGCGACGAGCACACCACCTCCGACCCACAGCCATCCTATATCGGGTCTCCGTTATCGCGGGAACGACCACATAGGGAAGTCCTATCCCCAGAAGAACTGGTCGAGCAGGCAGGCATGGATGCAATCGCACACTCGGCGATCCTCAACAAACCCATAACTCCTGAGGAAGCTGCAGATCCGGAGGCCCTAGAAGCTACGAGACTGGAGATGCTGGCAACAGCTCAGAAATTCGCCAGAACCGCAGCAGCAATGCTGGACGAAAGGAAAGAAGCCGCGCAATTCGTGGAAGGTTTCCAACAGCGCGAACATGAGGTTGACCAACAACTCGTAAAAGTCAAGGAGCTCCAACAGCACTGGAGAGACAAGGTCACCGAGCTTTAGCAGGAGGTCGATCAAATCAGGCGGGAGGCGATACCCCCTCGCAAGATCACTTTTGCAACCCCCACTGAGCAACAACACTTGCAACCCCAAAGGACAACATGAAAAAGGCTGCGGAGATCTTGAAAAGGAAGGACGAGGAGATTGACATCGACTATGTTCGCACGCTCGTTGCCTCAGAAATGAAGCAGCAGAGTAAGGCCGATACTTCGCGCAGGCTGGAATCCAATCCGGATCACTCTGTGTCTACCGCGCAGAAGGACGCCCGCGTCAATCGCCACCCTGATGATGAATCGCGCACCGGATCCACGGAGCGCAGAAGAAAAACAAGGGAGCACCCGAATCCAATCCCCGTACCATCAAAGACGCCTCCGTCAGATCCAAAGAAGGGAAAGGATGCAATGTACACTGGTAGGGACAAGTATCGGAATCCGTCACCTCCGCCTAACGGGTACCCGCGTCCCCCACCTCCTTGCCGCCGCAGTCCAGCCAGAAACACCAGGCCCCATGGGGCCGGTGGAATCAACATCCGCGACAATATGCCGCCGCCAAGGACCAGGGAGCGTACGCCGGAACCACGTCGGAACCAGAACAACGATCGTGAGCCTGAGCCCAGAAGGAGCCGGAACAACAATCGTGAGCCTGAGCCCAGGAGGAGCCGGAACGCGGAACGTGAGCCGGAGCCCCGCCGAAGCCGGAACGACGGAGGAGACTATCACCAAGGTGAGGGTAGCCACCGGAGCCGGAGCGAGCCACGGGAAGATCGCCGGGAATCAGAGGGCGGAAGCAAAAAATCTTACAGGCCCCCTCGCAGGTCCCCTTCACCACCACCCAGTGGCGGAGGCGGAGGCGGAGGCGGTGGCCGGAGATCTCGTTCTCGCTCAAAAACCCCGTGCGGCGGCCCACGCGATGCCCGAGAACGCCTCAATGAGTACAGATCTGATTACATCGGCCCAAAGTGCTTTGGCAGGATGATTCGAGAGGAACCAAAGCCAAGGATGAACCTCAAGCTACCCGGAAACCTGAAGAATTATGATGGCACGGAAAGGCCGGATACCTGGATTGAGGACTAATACAATGCAGTAACCTTCGCCGGAGGAACCCCTAATATTGCCTGCCGCATGCTTCAGTTGTACCTTGCAGGTCCAGCCCGGATCTGGCTCAGCGACCTCGAGAAGAACTCCATCTTTTGCTGGTTCGACCTGAAGAACGCCTTCGAGAAACACTTCAGAGGCACCTACAAAAGACCTGCCACAACAAGCGACCTGCAGGCATGTATTCAGAAGAAGGGTGAAACATCAAGGAGCTTCCTCACCCGATGGTTGCAAACCAGGAACGAGTGCGAGAACATTGATAACCGCACAACAATGCACGCCTTTATTGGTGGCTTGCAGAGAGGAGGACTGCTGCGGCACAAGCTGACCTGCTTGGTCAATGCAAATAAACTGACTTTGGATGACATGATCACCATCGCCAGTGATCATACTGCCGCCGATGACGACGCAGGCGGAGATCTAGCAGCTACATCAATTCCCCTGCATCAGCAAAAGAAGAACCGTGACAACGGCAGCAGCAGCGGCACCAAGCGGAAAAATCCCCCTGATGACCAAAAGAGTGGCGGATCCGACTTGATCGCCATGGCCTTCCAGCGCGGAGGCCAAGGAGGCGGAAGAGGCCGCGGCCGCGGAGGCGGAGCCGGAAGGGGCCAGCAGCGTGGCGATGAGGTCACCGCTGCCGGAACCCGCGCCCCCAAACTTATGAAGAGTACGAGAGACATGCCTTTCTGGCCCATCCGGATCCGGCTATGAGGAAGTCCACTCACACCAACCGCAACCGCAAGTGGGTCAATGATCTAAAGTCCGACCCGGAAGCGAGGATACAAGCGAGCCCGAAGCACCGCCCACGCGGCAAAGGAGGCAAGGGCAAGAACAAGGACAAGGAGGAAGACAGGTTCGAGGCGATGGACGAGGATGACGCTCGCCGGATCCCAAAGCCGGATCCGCGACGAAACCCAACCCCTTCGATAAAAAGAGTGCAGGCGCATACCACACTTTCCTTGGAACTCCAACAGTCCGTGCAAGCAAATCAGCTCTCCGGATCCTGAACGCCACAGTTCCCGCTGTGCCGCAATATGTCAGGTGGTCGGAAACTCCATGTACGTTTGATAGGCAGGATCATCCTACTGTCATTCCGAAAGAGTGCTATGCCTTGGTCGTAAGTCCCCGCATCGATGGGTATGACTTCTCCAAGTGCCTCATGGATGGCGGAGCCAGCCTGAACATCATGTACCTGGAAACTCTGGAGCGGATGAACCTACCAAGGAACAGCTAAAGCACAGCACCACTGAATTTCATGGTGTAGTTCCGGGTAAAAAGGCAAACTCCTTGGGCAGCATCAGACTTCCCGTGGCCTTCGGCGATGCGAATAACTTCCGCCAGGAGATGATCACGTTTGAGGTCGTGCCCTTCAAAAGCTCCTACCACGTCATCTTCGGCAGGCCCACCTACCACAAGTTTCACGCAAGAGCATGCTACATCTACAACAAGCTCAAGATTCCGGGTCCAAAAGGTATGATTACCGTATCCGGAGACTACAAGAAGGCTCACGAATGCGAGTTAGGCGAAGCCGCCTTCGCAGAGTCTGTGATATCTGGAGAGGAGCTACAAGGCTACAGAGCCGCGGTGGATCCGACTGAGATGCAGACCACCAAGAAGCAGATCTCCGAACAGAAGACCTCGTTCAAGGCCGCGATAGAAACCAAGAAGCACGACCTCATCGTCGGAGACGCCTCCAAACAGGTTTCAGTCGGAGCCAACATGGACCCCAAATAGGAAGACGCGCTCGTCGAGTTCCTCCGCGCTAACATGGATATCTTCGCATGGCAACCTTCTGACATGTCCGGAGTACCTAGGGAACTCGCCGAGCACTACCTCAACATAAATCCGGGGCTAAACCGGTGAAGCAAGCTATGCGACGCTTTGGAGATAAGAAGCGCCGCGCCATAGGAATGGAACTAGCTAAGTTACTAGAGGCAGGTTTTGTAGTAGAAGTTATCCATACTGATTGGTTCGCAAATCCCGTCCTTGTACCCAAAAAGAACACTGAAATACTAAGAATGTGCATCGATTACTCCGGCTTGAACAAGCATTGTCCGAAGGATCCGTTCCCCTTGCCGCGCATTGACCAAGTCATTGATTCGACGGCGGGGCGGAACTTCCGTGTTTTCTTGACGCATATTCCGAGTATCATCAGATCCGGATGAAGGAGTCTGACCAAAAGGCGACTTCGTTCATCACCCCTTTCGGCACTTACTGCTATGTCACCATGCCTTTTGGTTTGAAAAATGCAGGTGCCACTTACCAACGTACGATGCAGCGGTGCCTGAAGGACCAAATTGGCCGGAACGTGCACGCCTACGTCGACGACATCGCGGTCATGACCCGGAAAGGATCCGACTTGATCAGCGACCTCACAGAAACCTTCGAAAATCTCCGTCGGTACAAGATGATGTTGAATCCGCTGATGTGCGTCTTTGGCGTGCCAGCCGGAAAACTCCTTGGCTTCATAGTCTCTCACAGAGGCATTGAGGTTAACCCAAAAAAATCAAGGCAATCCTGTGTATCAAACGACCAACTTGTCTCAAAGATGTGCAACGACTAACTGGTTGCGTCGCAGCAATCAGTAGGTTTGTCAGCCGTCTTGGCGAGAAGGCGCTACCTTTGTACAAGCTGCTGAAGAAAACAGACAAATTCGTCTGGGACGATGCAGCTGATGCAACACTTCAGGGGTTGAAGGAAATACTCACCTCCCCACCTATCTTGGCGGCCCCAGTAGAGTCAGAGCCAATGCTCCTATACCTAGCAGCTACCAACAAAGTCATCAGTCTCGTCATCGTGGTGGAGCGAAAGGAAGAAGGTCATGAATATGACGTCCAAAGACCAGTCTATTACATTAGCGAGGTACTAACAGAGTCAAAGCAAAGATACCCTCACTTTCAAAAGCTAGCCTACAGTGTATTCCTAGGCAGTCGGAAGCTGAGACATTACTTCCAAGAGCACCCAGTAATAGTCGTGAGCAAGGCTCCGCTGTCGACAATTCTCAACAACGCTGACACAACAGGACGCACAGCAAAATGGGGCATCGAGTTATCCGCCTTCGACATTGCTTACAAGCCTAGGATTGCGGTTAAATCCTGTAATAACCCAGAACATAGGAACAACGAAGGGTAGATTTAGAAATGGGATGTGCATTTCATCGCAAAACGGGGGAAATTTTCGCGCCTTATTGCAACTAAACCTAAGAGGGATCGAGGTTCTCTCTCATTTTGCATCTAGGGTTAGGCAATGTGAGTTAGGGAAATTTCGACATGATCTCTTTTGTAACTTGTTACTTTGGGGAATGTTTGCATTTGATAAGTGTTAAACGAGTTAACTATAAACGTCACACCATATAAACAATGAATTTAAAATTCAAACATAAGATATAATTCAAATCACTTTGAATTTCAAAGTGAATATCAAATAATATTTTATCAAGAATATGAACATTACATAATACAAAGCTCATAAATCAAAACTTGAGCTTTATTGATATACAACACAATTACAAAGTCTTTACAATATTCTTGATACAAGAATTGAGATATAATGAACAGAATAAAAGAAAAGGAAAATTACAAGTTTAATTCTAAACTAAACCTAAACTAAGTGTCTTGAGGATGATCTTACGGTCATATTCACCTTCAAACCTGCAAAACAAATAACGGTACTAGCCGAATACAAGTGTTAGCAAGATTCAGTTTAGACGGTTAGCAGAAATAACACAAAGTTCAGTTTGGACGATGAACTGTCACATCACACTTGTGCTTGTCCAAAA
>NC_061508.1:242102604-242206733 GCF_022539505.1 Lolium rigidum | reverse complement strand
AAAACAACACGACTCACCCTCAGCCGCCGACTCGACCCAGTTCAGGCGACGCGCCGGCGGACGGCGACGTCGGCGGCCCGCGCCCTCCACCCTACGCCGCGCTCCGCCCACCATCGCGCCCCCGCTGTCGGCGGCGCATCACCCGCCTCCCCCGCGTCCCCGACCTCCACCAAGCTCCCTCGCCACATACCTAGGTTCTGCCCGGCGACCCACGGACGGGGGCGCGCCGGCTAGGCGCGGGGAGAAACGGTGAGTGTCCCGGCTGCTGCGCCGCTCCCACCCCCCTGCTTTCCAGCTCCAATCTCAGTAACTTCAGCTTCAAGGATTTCAATTCCTCTTCATCGATTCATCAATCCCAGATGGCCGCGAAACTGGAGCAATCCTCTCCTGCCCGACAAGCGAAGCCCGCCATGCCGCCGTCTCTGCCCCCCAAGCTGTCAATGTTCGGGGCGAAAGCTGGATTCGTCATACCCAAGAACAAGATACCGGGCTCGATGGCCGTCCGCAAGGTCGAAGCGCCAGCTGCGCCCAAGGAGGAGGACTCCAAACCTCCTCAGAGGAAGACGAAATGGGGCCCTGATCTCGCCTCCGATCCTGCTGTCAGGAGAGCCAAGGCGTTGGCCTACCAGGTACCGTGACCGCCTCGAGCTGCCCAAGTACTGTAATATCCAGTGATCTATGTCCATCTTTTTAATGTAATGTATGTACTTACAGTGATGGGCTTGTAGCTCATTAGCGCGTACCTTTTAGTTTGTATGCTATCTGCTGCATTATATCTGTACTTATGAAATGCAAATCAAATACCATTAGTAATGCTTCGTACGAGATAACATTTGCATCAGTATAAACCTCTGATGTTGGAATGCAAACAAGTTGGGCACATTTATACTGTTAAACATTCAAGAGGTTGTGCAACAATGTTCTGTGTATCTTTAACAAACCCAGGTACCTGGTATGCCCGTAGCTGTCTTCCTCCATTCATTCGTTAACCCTAGAACCCTGAGTTGCATTCTTCTTCTTGGATAGCGTAAGGCAAGTTGTGAATAGTTTCAGATCGTAGTGGGTCATAAGCATGTACACCTTGCAATCGTGTTTTCTCAAAGCACCCGTATCTTATCCTGTGAGCTAGTATGTCATTTGCATTTTAATATATACTCAGTGGTGCACGCATCTATTTAATTACTTTTAGCGAACATAGTAGTAGGCTACTAGCATGGTGCCTTGTGTCAATATGTGTGACTATAAATATAAAAACACCCTATCTAGTTACCTGTAATTCCACATTCTTGTCCAAGCTAGGCCCAAGTATTGTTGTAGCTGCTCCTCTTCCTGTAGCTAGGCAGAAAAGAGCATTTTTCTTGTGATTCTGTCATGAAGGATGCTTCAGTTGCCAGGTCTCATTAATTCATAATATTGCACGAGCAGACTCGAGTGGAGCAAATTAACAAGGAGCTGACATCTGGAGCTCTAGAGATAGGAGGAAATGAAGGTTCATCGGTTACTGCAAAGGGTTCAACTTCTGACGGTGCCGAAAATCCAAAAGAAAATGAGGTATCTCTTTATGTGACCAACATGCCATCACCCCCTTTCTTTTGGTGCCAAAGCACTTGTATCTAGTCCTTTAGTATGTGTTCTTGTAACCATTAATGGCAGGCGCTCTGCTAGTGCTTTATATAGGAAAAGAGTTATCAATACATGCTCTCACTCAATGTGCTTTTTAAGGCATGCTGGTTGGGGTCATGATTATTAAACAATTGTATGCTCTCATTTGATAAGCTTTCTTTCATTTTTGTTTTTTGGCAGGGAAAGATTGAGCTCTTGGAGCTCGAAAAGCGAGAAATTATTGGTGAGAGAAGTTCTCCTCTTTGTTTATTTCACTTCATCTTCTGAATAAAAAACTACTTCTGTGTCATTGCGTCCTGTCTCTGATGGAAGGTTGCTTCATCAAGGGGGTATCTCATATTTAATATAAGCATATGCAGGGGCTGAATGCCTCTGTATTAGACTGTTAGTTATGCTTTGTTGTAGTATGTCCAAAATGTATTGTTAAATTGGCTGTATTCTCTGCAGGAGAAATACTCCAATTAAATCCAGGATACAAAGCTCCTGATGATTACAAGCCATTACTCAAGGAGACAAAAATCCCTCTGCCTGTATGTAAATGCACTGCTGCTTAATGCTTATTGGTTATTAGTTTGCAGCTTGTACATGTACCAGTAGTTGTTTTATTTGTTTTCCATCTTCTATTCGTATCTCAAGATGATTACGTCAGATTTTTGGTGCCATCTGTAGTATAAAGCATCATGATTAACAGCTACTAAATCTGTCCAATATTATACGACGTGTTGGTAGGCTTAATATGGGGCAGATGTAGTACCTTCTTTACCTACTAATATAGGAAGTAAGGTTTCTTCCCAAAATACCGTCCATTTTATTATTACCCTTATTTTTAGTTAAAATTACTTTTATTGCCACCGCTTAAACGCGAAACGTTTTCCATAGCGATTTTGTTTCTCTGCGTGAGTTCACCTCACCTTTTTTTCGCTGGTCCACGGTCGCGCCGTCCGCCTTACTGGGCCGCGTAGGAGGTTACTGGGGCTGATGGACCACAAGCCCACGAGAGTCACGTACGTTAATTTAGAAATTATCTTATAGACAGCAGCAATCCAGGCAAGTGCCGTTTAATAGTCCCGCCTCGTTCTGTGAGACTGAGTCATGCCGATTTATATAGGTTAGTTTCTTACAATCAACAAGCCGTCCTTAAAAACAAGCAGCAGCCACGTTGTTTCCTAAATGTTTAGTACGGATTCATGGCTTGGAATAATGTGCCAATGGAAGAGAGCATCACGCTGCATGGTTAAGGAGGATTTATCGCTTGGTCAGCAAAATTAAAGGAGGATTTACATGCTGTTCATGACAACGGAGGAGGAAAATCGAGAACCTGTCCACGCCACATCTAAGACGAGAAAAAAGAAACCCGGCCGCCCCGAGGTGTCACACCCCCTGGCCGCCGGTGAGGATCGGGGCGTGAGGTCAACGCACAAGGATATAATGGTGCTCGTGGTAGCACCGAACCTGAAGAGAGACGAGGCTAGGAAGAAGAAGCAGCCAGACGAGAGGAGGTTCGATTCAATACTGTTCTGTTCGATGCGTGAGACAGTTTCTTGTGCTCCCCTTTGTAGACTCCAGGGCAAGCCCATAACTCTCCTCCAGTGGGTCCAAAGCCCATATGCGCCTGGCCCATCTCACGGCCACATACGGGTAGGGTGGCCGGTTCCACCACATCATGGAAAATCCTGGTCGGGAAGGCCGCGGCATGTCCTCTCTGGCAGACTGGGGGGAGAGCCCTGGGTTGGCGCGGCAGACTAGTGGGATTGAGTTTGGAAAAGGGGGATGATGGAGTCATGTGTATTCCACGTAGAATCTGACAGCGGGCTCACCGGCAAGAAAACGGCTTTAATACCAGGAAACCGATCAATGAGTGCTATGTGTCACACCTGCTCTAAAAATAGTATTGTGTCAAAACGAGCAAAAGTGGTAGTTCACTAACAAGACTGTCCCAAATATGGTGGAGCTTTTTGTCAATATCTCTCCGAACTCTTTGTCGTACCATGATAATGTGTATTTCTTACACACTATACCCCTGTGTCGGCATCATCTAACTTTTTCGTGTCATGATAATGTGTATTTCTTACACACTATACCCCTGTGTCGGCATCATCTAACTCGGTGCCTCACCATGTTAATGAGAACTTATTTTGCGTGCATTAGCGTTGCAGCTTTATTCTCTTCCGTTGCAACACGTTTTTTTCCTAGTTTAAACTAAAATCTAAATCTGAGTACTAGATAACAAATTTAAATTGCTTTCTGTGTATAAATGTGGTCCATTTAGCTTGTGCTGTTGGCTATTGTAGACAGAAGCACATCCAGGACAAAACATTATTGGAGTTCTTATAGGACCTGAGAAAAATACCCAGAAGCGACTGCAAGAGGTAAGAATGATTTATTCTTGGAACCCTATAATTTAATTTGTTGAAACATCCACGATAATAGTATATTACAAGAATATACCATAAATTCGTTTACTATATGCCAGGAAACTGGAGCTAAAATACGAGTATATGGGACTAAGAAAGGCAATGGTGAAAAGGTAATTTTGTTCTCTCGATTCCTTAATTTTTGATAGTTCTGCTTGTTTTCTGCAAGTGAGAGCAATATGTCATGCACCTCGTACAGTACGACAGACTAATTATTATGACTTATTTCAAGCCTCCTAACCCTGTTTTTTGTCATCTGGTATAGCTGGTATGGCTTTTATTTAGTGCCGTTTCATGTACATCTTTAAATGCAAACTATTCAGTTGACATCCCTTCCCTTGAGCATAGATTCAGTAAACTGCAGTGAGGAGAAATTAACAAAAAACTGAGTTGGGCTTCTATTAATCCCTTGCTTTCCTTGGCGCGTATCTGCTAACTTAAAATGTTAGTTAGGATCATTTCCTTGGCAATGTCAATAGACACACTTCTTGTTTTTAAGCTTCATTTTTAGGGATTCTGATAACTTATGACGTTAAGGTATTATCCTTATGTGTTCTGCATCAAATATTTTCCCTGTGTATTTATCCCTTATTAGTTAGTAAATAATTCTGATAGGATTTTCAGCACACTACACCTATAGAAAACCTAAAATTGTTATTCATGCTCAGGCTGAGGTCCGCCAGTCAGATATACATGAAGCGCGAGCTGCTTATAAGGACCTATACATACATGTGTCAGCTGACTCTTATGATAAAGTTGATGCTGCAGCTGCATTGATTGAGCTGCTTCTTACTCCTGTCTCAGTAAGTTCAGAAGCCTGGTCACTTTTTCTCTAGAAATCGTATTATGCTGTCAATTAACCACCAACTATTTATTATCAGGCAAATTCAACAGATACTTCAGAAACTGCGATTGTTTCTTCGGCAGTTACCTCTGGTGTTGTAAATCCAGCTGATGTGCAGCAGGGGCAGAGCACCGCTTCTCAGCCTGGCTTATTTCAGTACCAATCATATAATGCTCATTGGCTTCCCAATCCTCAAAGCGTTGCTCCATCAATTCCTTCTTCAGGGCCTACACCAAACCCATTCCCCAACAATTCTTTGCAGCTGCAACATCCTGTTGGTTCTTTCAGCATGCCACCATATACAGGACAACCTCCTCACATGAATTATATGCCAAGAAACCCACTGCCTGGTCCTGGATTTCAGCCGTCAATGCCGAACACTCAACAACCTTCACACCAGTTCCATGCCAACCCCTCCACTGGACATCCTTTTGGTAGACCACCTGCAAGTGCGTACAACCTGCAACCGATGTCATCTTCCCCTGCACCACTGCCAGTTAGACCCCTTCAAACACCCCATGCATCTGGAGGATGGCCAAGTTATGCCCCTGCTTCCCAGAGGCCTTCACAAGGTGCTCCAAGTTTTATTCCAATGAGACCTCCTATTTCTGTCTCACCTCTTGGTGCAGCTCCACCCCTGCCAGGTGCTGTTCCATCTACCACTTCTCAGTCAAATACGTCCACCAGCTATGGAACTCAGAATCCGCCAAGAGCAAACTTCACTCCTCCAGCAACACTGCATTCCAGGCCTTCTGGCGCCCCCCAATCTTTTCCTTCAGTTTCATCTCAGGGTCCCAAGTCGGTGCAAGTACCATCTTCTCCTGCTGGAGCTCCACCGCAGACACATTACCAGCCGTCGATGCAAATGCGCCCTCCCATGTCAACACCTCCTCAAATGAGAGGCGCACCTTCACCTTTCCCTCAAGCTGGACCAGCACCCGGCAATGTGCATGGGATGCCTTTCTCAGGTTCAGCAAACACAGGCTATAGTCAGACATCAATAGCTACTCCGAGACCTCCACGTCCATCCACCGGTGATTTTACCTTTCGGCCTCAGGCGCCACCTTCGGCAAACCTACCACCTTCAGCCAGTCAAATGGGAGCTCAATCTAACTCTCCATTTGGTTTACCCCAAGGCCCGCCCTTCCGTCCTGCAAATCAGGGTCCCATTTCCCCAGTTCAGGGTTTCCAAAGGCCTCTGGATGCAAGTCATATGGGTCAGGCCCGGATGCATGCTCCACCTCCACAATTTCATGGAGCATTCCCTGGGAATCCATCACCTAGCGAGTTTCGACCATTCCCTCCAGGGAATCAACCAAACAGAATGCCGTTTCATTTCATGCCACCTCAGCATAATCCATTTCCAAATGCAAACAGGCAAGGCGGAAATCCAGGTGGCCCCAATCCAATATACGATCCTTTTGCGCCAACATCGGTGCCAGGAGGGAGTAAAGAAACAACAGGCTGACCTTGAATATTGAGGATGTTTTTTTGGAGGGGAATTTAAGTATTGAGGATCTCATGTCATCAGTTGGCTTGAATGAGATATCGATATTTCCGTGTAGAATGGAAGCTGCGTTGGAAAGTGAGAAGATGATTTGGCTTGGAGTTGCAAGCGACCTGAGCGTTGCTTTTACTTTTTTTTTTTTTTTGGCAGAAGCATACCGTGTCAAGGAGTTGGTGCTTAACCCATTAAAGAACAAAACAAAAATGGCTGTGTTTTGCCAGTCGCTGACTATCTTTATGTAGTTTTTTTTTTGTTGATGGACAAATGTAGCTATCTGATCTTTGAGAAAGTGAAATTCATACATGGATCATATGCAGGCCTAAAATTTCTTGTAATGAATGTTGACATGAAACTGAATCTATACTTCAATTCTGAGCTTAAACTACACATTATGAAGATATCTGTGTATTCTTAGCTGAAATACAGATAGACATGCGAGGTGCTAAATGAGGACTCGGGGAAGGAAGAAGAGGGAGAGGTAAAATAGTCAAAAATAGCATATTATTCTAACCACCAACATATATAGAAACAAAGCCATTTGTGGGTCAAAAATGCGGAATCTCGTCTTGGTCATCATTTCCCCGGGCTTTTAGGGGTAAGTTCGTTTGCTAGGACATGGCATTTAGAGCCTCTACTATGGAACACACGATCGTAAAAAGACACATCGATAGAAAATTGTAAGATGAAATGTCACGTCACGTCCACTACTACATGAATAAAAAACACATGATTGGTTGAACAAGTCTTTTGAATGTAGCACAGGAAAAATATGAGGATTTCGAGATTATTTGCTAACGAAGGAAAATAATTCCTATTTTATGAAATTTCTTTCTCACAATCCTTGATCTAAATGGCATGTACTAGTTTTTTTTGTAGGATTGTAGTCCTCCATATTTTTTCTCCAAAGATCTTAATTCCGAAGAGGTCCTTAGTTCATATATAGCTATTCCATATTAGTAAGCTATCTCTACTTTCACTGTGGAAGCTAGAACACGACCTATTGCCCCTTGGTCTAAGAGAGCGAATGGTCTACCTTAAACTCAACTTGTACAATACCTTCTTTATCCTCCTATCTTCTACCTTTCCCCAAAATCACGCTTCGGTTGCTTGCTCTAGCGCCAACGTTCCTCTTCCTACTCGATTGTCGTCTTGGGCCCACCTCATCGGCACCACCCATCCAAAACGTCGGTGAGCCCTCCGGTGTGCCGACGGAACATGTTTGGCGACCACCGTCATTGCTCGTGAGCCTCGTTCACCTCAGTCACCTTTGTATGAATCTTACCAAAATAAAAGAGTGAAACATTTGCTCGCACATCAGATTTTCAGTTTTACAATAACTTTATTTTAAATATCCCGTAAATTTATTACTTTTATTAATGTTTAAAGTAAAATAAAAAATGTCGCATTTATGTTCTTTCTTGAGATGCTTTTATTATTCTGCCCAAAAAGAGGGGTGGCCTTCTTCCCTTGTAAAGCAGCCAAATGGCCCCACCCCGGGTGTACTAGTCCGAGTAGCGTAGCCAACTGCAGCCGCAGCCACAGCCGCTAGCAGTATTCTCCTCCCCCGTCTCATCTGACTCCGCTCCGCCGCCTTCCTCCCGCCGCCGGCCGGCCGGCCGCTGCTCGCCGGCGAATTCCATAATCGTATCCTCGTGCCCGCAAACCCTAGGTACCATTGCTACCAGCGCAGGTCTTCCCCGCTCCTCTACGGCTGCATTGCCTCCGCGAAATGTCATGGCCTTCCTAGCTTCTTAGCTAGGGTTTGCTCCGCCTCCCGCGCTCGCCGATGTTCTGGGACATGGCCGCCGATTCCAGCATGGGCATGGGCCTCCACCAGGGAGGCTCCTCCTTCCACCACCACGGCATGCTCTCCTTCCAGTCCAATCAAGATTCAGCTCCCGCTCCCGCTCCCGCACCACCCCCTGCCCCTGCCGTCTTCCTCCCTCCCCCCAGCGCTCCCGCGTCCCAGGGGGCGCCACCGTACAAGTTCGTCACGGGATCGCCCTCCGATTGGACGGAGTACGAGCTCGCCATATTCGAGGACGGCCTCGTCAGGTTCAGCTCTTCCAACCCCTCTTTCTCGTCGTCCCTGTTTTACCACCACGCGACCACTGCCTTACTTGTGCTAATGGAGGAACTAGGTATGCTCGTGAGCCCACCATTATGAAATACATCAAGATCGCTGCTATGCTGCGCACCAGGACTATCAGGGACGTCGCGATAAGATGCCAGTGGGCTGCTGTAAGCTCTCCTTTCCTGTTGCAAATCAAGTGGACCTGATGTAACTGTTCATTTACTATCTGCCAAATTACAAATTACAAACCAAGTATGTAGTTAACGTGCAAGCGGAGAGGGGAGAGAGAGGTCCTTGCCTGTTTTGCTGATATGCTATTGCCAATCCAGGGGAAGGAGAGCAGGAGGAGGAAGCCTGACGAATTCTATGCAGGGAAAAGGACAAGGGACTTGAAGGTATTCTATTTTGAGTGGTTCGTTAGGATACTTATTGTTACTATGGTAGCTATGGCTTTTAAAACCTTTTGTAGATCCTTTTGTTTAAGCCCATAGCATTAATCATGTTTTTTATGATAATGATGCTCCCCTGAACATCGTTGCAGGAGAAAATGGTCGCTTCTACCTCGAAAGCTAATTTCCAAATGGCGCCTCCAAATAATTTAGTCCCCTTTTCGACGCCTATGCATTATCCAGGACAAAATAGCCTTGTTACGAATGAAGGTTGGTCCCAAATATTTTCAATGTTGATGAACTATCCATGGACAAATGTTTCATGTTTGTTCCCTTGAATGTGCACAGTTCTTTTTATCTGATATTCTTGAAAACTGTATCGTGTGTGGGTGGAGTTTCATTAAGGAGCAATTTCTTGGATTTTCAGTTGCACCAATCAAATATAGTTTCTTCCATTGAATGCGCACAGTTTTTTTAATCTGATATTCTTGAAAATTCTATTGTGTGTGTGGAGTTCATTAAGGAGCAATTTCTTGGATTTTCAGTTGCACCAATCACATATAGTTTCTTCCTTTTTTGAGGTCGTATTATAGATACCTGGTCACATGAGTGTTTTGTGTTTATCGCTTAGTGCCTTCTCTGATGAGTAGAAGAAAACTGATGAGTTTCAAGAACTAAATATAGCCTAAGTTTGTGTGCTAATATCTCTTAGTGTTATTCTACTGCAATATATAATAATGCGAGTATAATGATGTTTAGATATGATGACTACAAAAACAATGTTTTCCTTGTGCAATTATGTGGACTTATTTCATGTTTGTTTTAATTCACCTGATAATTTTCATATGTTCATTTTCTGATGCAGTCCCTGTTGTGGATAATGCAACTCAGCATCTTCTGGAGGAAAATTTCCAGTTACTCAGTCAGATCTCTGCAAATATTAAAACTTTCAAGGTTTGCATGATGTACTTTTATCTCTTATCTCTGGGAATAAATGTATTGCTCTGCCGTATTGTACTGTAAATGGGCATTGGGCAGTGGGCACTTTCTAATAGGAGCTAACCACCCACACAGATGGAACATGTAAATGAAAATTTACATTTTCATGCAGCACAAATTAATTCAAAGCTACAAATGAAAGCTTGAGCTGTGCTAATCGTGTCTGAAATTCCAAATTTCCTATAGCTGGGGGAGAATATGGATCTCTTTCTACGTACGAATAACAATATCAGAACAATTTCGAAAAGGTATGACATTGTTATCTGTTACATTTTGCTTGTATTTCATTTGTCTCATGTATGCTACTAGTTTGGTTGTGCACATGACATATGCTTAAGTTTATAGGTTAGGTTTTTCCCATTTACTTTAATTCAGTTTGTTCAAGTCATTTCTTGTATACAAATGTGTAGAATCTTGCATGGCACCTGTCTGATCAAAGGAAGTGTATATAGAAACCGAGTGAGTGATGGCACTACTTTTGTATGTTAATCTGTAGTCAAGCGAATTCCTATGATTTTTGTTTGGCCCTCAAAGGAGTCTTCCTTGCATAGATAAAAGCAGTGGGAGATGGAAGACACATCGTGATTTATGTCGTTTACGCCCTTATTTTTATTTGCTCACTTAGGTATATTTATGTTGCAGAATGAGTGAGACGCCTGGTATCATGGGTCAGATGCGTCCGTTGCCAGAACCAGTAAATGAAGACAGCCTAAATTCACTTCTTCAACTGGATAGAGTGGTAAGTTCACAACCTCTTGTGGTTTATACCATGTTTTGAGGATTTATTCATTAGCACTATGTATTTTTGGAATTAATGATATGAAACCTACCAACAATAGGAATGTAAAAAAAAAATTCACTGAACTGGCATTCATTGTATTAATGTTTTTTTCGTGTCATTTTGGTAATATGGCGTGTTTGTTGTGATCTCCTGAAGGTTGCCTGTTATGGTGATATACTACATAACTCTCATATTAAAGACGAAGCACGAAGTTGATTTAAGATAAACTGGAAGCAATGAGTGTAAGCATCCTGTAGCAGAAAGACGACAGGAGCTTTTACCTGATCTGTACAAATGCCACGAAGAACTCCGGTGTAGAATTAGATGGTATACTGACCAAGGCGGCACGGAATAAGTTACGAGCCTTTGAGGGGTGTGTTGTTTCCTTTTTTTGCTGCGAGCTAATTGTTGCAGCCATCCGCTGTTTATCCTTGATTCTTGGGGAAAGTGAAGAGAATGTAAAACAGTTGGCGAGCGATATGAGGGGAGGGGTTTATTACTATCCTTTTGTTGTTGTATTGGGAGCTGACTTGATTCAGACGGCTGTAAATATAGGTTGTGATTGCCGTATGCGACATTTTGAATGTCTATTGATGATGCCAAAAATAGAAGACATCAAGTTACTGTTCTCACTGTGCAATAATGGCCAATTCTGAAGTTTGGTTTTACCTATATGGTGGCTGTATTAATTTCTGCAGGCACATGAAGCGAAGCGACTTTTCTGACCGGTTTTTGCATTGACGGAAATTGGGCAGAACGAAGATCGAGTGCGTAGATACAGATGATGGGACTGGGTCATAGCTGCGAGCGGCTATTGCTTTACCTGGTTATAGCCATTTAGTTAAGGAAAACGCTTCCGATCCGGCGACCGATCGCTGGCCAGCGATCGGTCGTCGGTCGCTCAGCTCCCGCGCGGCCCATATAGGTCTGGTTTTTCGGCCCAAAACTGGAGTGTTGCTTTTTTTTTAAGAAATGTGCAGTGTTGTTTCCAGATTTGTAACAACTCCCGCGCGGCCCATATAGGCCTGGTTTTTCGGCCCAAAACTGGAGTGTTGCTTTTTTTTAAAAGAAATGTGCAGTGTTGTTTCCAGATTTGTAACAATTAGATAAAAATTTGTTGTAAACTCACACGACATAATTTGTAAGTTTTTTCTAAGTGATATGTTACGAAAATGCGTGTTTCTTGATATGTTGTAAACAGATGACTTTTTTGTTATAATTATTTTGTGATTTTTGGTGTAATTGTTTTAGTCATGGACACTTTTTTTTCGTA
Organism: Lolium rigidum; assembly: GCF_022539505.1. Taxonomy (NCBI): domain Eukaryota; kingdom Viridiplantae; phylum Streptophyta; class Magnoliopsida; order Poales; family Poaceae; genus Lolium; species Lolium rigidum. The sequence goes on along the minus strand of NC_061508.1, from coordinate 242,194,829 downwards.
GAGATGTTGTATACGTTTGTTAGTTTTGTAACTATTGCATATAAAATTTATAAAGAAAGCATGTAAGAGATGTTGTAATGTTTACCTGGGCGTTTGCCATAATTTTTTTGTTGTTGTAATCGCCTATAATTTTTGGTAAAATACTTGGTGATTTTTATTGTAATTAAATATGTAGAAAATGTATTATTGTTTAACCAATTTTTCATAGTCACGAACACATGTTTTTTTGTTGTTATAGCTTTTGATTTTTTATTGTAATTGTTGTCAATATTTGTTGTAAACCAACATGTAGAAAAATAGTTGTTAATTATCCATTTTTTATAACATTTACATTTTGAATTTTGTTGTGAATATTTTGTTGTAATAGTATATTTTTTTTGTAAGCGGGGTGAGGATTTTGTTGTAAACTGGGGAAGAGAAGGACTGCGGGTTGAGTTTCCAAAAAATAGGGGGCAAAACGTAAAAGTTACATTGCGGTTGATTCTGGACGTCGGATCTCGATCGAACGGAGCGGAGGGCAACCGATTTTACTCTGTTTTTCAGTCGACCGACGCTTGCCTTTACTCGTGAAGGGGGTGTAGCTCATATGGTAGAGCGCTCGCTTCGCATGCGAGAGGCACGGGGTTCGATTCCCCGCACCTCCACGTTTTTTTGGTCCCTCTAGTGGTACACGGGCACACGGCCTAGCTAACTGAACTTGTTCCTATCTACTCCCTCGACTTTTTTTTTCCTTTCGGAAATCTATCTACTTTTTAGCAAACACTCTATGGCCACTTTTAAACTTAAGAGCATACCCTGCTACACAAAAAAATAATTAAGATGTTAGAAAAAATATGAACACAAATTTAGGGCTTATATGTCGACATTACATGTGTGCAAGCCAAGTTTCACAGAAAGTTGATAGATTTTGTATGTCGTGTGAAAAAGATTAAAAAAAAAATTGTGATGTGAAAAGTTTTATAAGCAACTATTTACTTTTACACATGATACAATAAATCTTGGCTTTACGAACACATAGAGTGTTGAGATGTAATACGTGTTAATTTTTTATTCGAAATTTTTAATATTTTAAAACTATGTTAGAAATTCATTCCAAAGCTAGGAGCATATGCTCCCGGCCCGACCCGTTCGAGACCACCCGTAGACCGAGCCAGCGAGCGGGTCTGACTCTGACCGAGCGAAGCAAGTGAGATGCAGCGGGAATGCTCGGCACGCCCAAAACCCTCCCTTCCCTCTCGTTGCGCCTCCAGCGAACCAACTGCTGCGCCTTTGCACACTCGGCTCGTTAGGGTTTTTCTCCGTCCAGGTCCAGGTCCAGGTCCAGGGACCGGCGGCGGTTGGCCCTTCCCGGTTTATACGGTAGCTTTCTCTCCCCCACGCTTTGCTAGGATTTGGTTTGCTCGGTGGGCGTTCCTCACCGGCCGTGGTGGCGCGGTTGTGATATGCTGTGGGAAAATTTGGTCGATTTGGGGGATTAGATTTGGTGCGAAGCAATGCTGCGACTTTGGGGCAGATTCATGTCTTGGGGGGGATTAAAATCGCGCTCTGCGACCATAGCTTATCCCAGGTGCCAGCTACAGGCGCTGGGTGGCTCAATTTGCGTACACGATCAGGAAGAATCCTCTGATGATTACGACCTGGTGAGGCTAGAGGCATGAGGGATGTTCATCATTACCCTGTAGCTTGGGAGTGTTTGATGCAGCGTTCAGTTCTGGGTGTGGTGTAGATGCTGCTGGCTTGGTTCACTGTGTGAATTTTCCTCTGCAGAAAAAGGATGTAACTAGCTCAGGTCGAACTGCAGCAGCATTTACATTTTGCAATGAACATTTCTGGTTAATTATATCTTTTGAATGCCTTGTCACACAGTATTTATTCACCACAAAACATTAGATACTAATCAGTGTTATATCTTGTGCAGCAATGGCTACACAGGGTGGGACTTCTGGCGGTACCAATCATGAAAATGCGATAGACTTTTCTCCCTTCTTTTATCATTGATCTGCCAATAATAGCATTATTCTTAATTGTCATTGCATTGTTTACAGGTTGGAACGCAATTTGTTCAACTGTACTACCGCACTCTGGAATTTTCATCATGGAACTCATACAGACTCTATCATGAGGAGAGCACGCTTAGTCGACCTGGCCATGATGGTGAATTGATTTCTATAACAAGTAAAAAGGTAAGTTATGTATAAAATTAAATTTGATTATGCGGACACTAAAAGCCAGGGCACACAAATGTTAATTCATGTTCTATATCTCATTTCTACCATTTACATATAACAGAAACTGTCTTTCACTTGTTATTTATAGTTCGAATAGAGTGTCTGCCATTTGGTTATAGGCTATTTTGCTAGTATATTGAGGACATCAGGCTGCTTTGGCTTGTTAATTTACAAAAGTCTAGTCACATGATTTGTTATAGCTAACTTGGTATATCTGCTTGATCAGGCCATCAATGATTATTACTTATCTACAGAGATGAAACGTTGCTCCCTCAAGTTCGAGAACATAGATACTCAGCCATCCCTTGGGGGAAGTGTCTTTGTTTTTGTTACTGGATCTTTTACCAGGCATCATTCAGACAAATTCAAATTTGCCCAATCGTTCTTGCTTACTCCACAAGCAGATGGTGGCTATTTTATTTTGAATGATGTGCTTCGATACTTCATGGAGGTGCCTCCCCTCAGACAAACGAAGCTTTAGTTGGTCATAACAACGTGAACACAAACACTGGCCCGTTCCAGCTGACCCAGGTATTGGAAGTTCATCTTTAAATTGTTCCTTTTATAGTACATTTCCGTGAATGATGAAGTCATGCATCCATCTGTAGGGACTTCTTCTGTCATTGACAAAGGTTCATCTGAAAAAAGAAGTGCCCAACCCAAGAATGTTGTTAGTATGATACCTGATGCAGCCCCTGCTCCTATCAAATCTTATGCATCCATTGTAGGTTTTATCTTTTTTTTTGCTTATTTTACTGCTGAATTGAGTGAGTTATAAATATTGAATAACAATTACCTTGATGTTTCCATGTTTGCTTACTGGTGACTTACATTATAGCTCAAGGCAAAGGATCAAGCTGAAGATGTGCAGCGATCTTCATCTGTTCCTGCAAGAACTAATGTGCGTCCTGTTCTGATGGTTAGTGTTCCTAACTTATCTTTGTAAATAAAACTGAAGCATGAACCTTTGTTGTCCAGAAATCAACAGACCAGAGCTATTTAATCTGCGTGAAGAACTGTGGTGATCCTGCATACCACTGCATGTTGTAGTATGTGCGAAGTACCAATCCGTAAATATTACATCCCTCAGAGTAGTACAACAGAAACATAGCTGGTCTTTATCTCAATCACATAATATTACAAACCATATATATATATACATCACGGAGCTCCTCCTGGGTCCATAGAGGTTTACTCCTAGGTTCGAGGTGAACCCTACTTAACTTATACAATACATGTCTTAACAAGTTTAACATTATTCAACTCGAGCAGTTAAATACTATAGAGTTCGTACTGCTCGGTTACTACTATTACTTCTGGTTACTTAGACTTGCTCTCCTTCTGGCACCTCCCCGGTTCCGTAGACGATCAGATAGCCGACCCCCTCTATTCCTCCAGTCTGGTTCCTCGTAGCAGATCCCATCTGCTCCATCTTGTCCTTCGTTAGCCTCCTCAAGTTGATTCAGGAAATCTAAGCAGGGGATTATAAGAGGTATGAGTACGAGCGTACTCAACAAGTTCATTATAGGAAAGAGGTGTTTAATGCACTAGCTACGATATTAGACCAGAAAACCTAATACCAATGCAGGATTTCATAATCATTTCTTCAAAAGGTTGCTTTTATTCAGAAGAACTATGTCCATCAGCCTTCACCGGGTGTCTAGAACTTCATGGAGTTCCTTTCCGGCATCGTTCACAGTTCCAAATCCTGGAACAAGGAGTGACAGGTCACGATTCGTTACACTCTGTAGAGGTGTGTTGCTTTACCCATAAGAGATCTTAACCTTGGTGCCAACCGGGCAGCTTTCCCGTCCACACTTTCGTGGTGTGAGGCCCGGTATAAGGTCCTAGCCAATATTGTATTCCTTCGCGACCTCGCACACCCACCCTATGTTGCAATTCCGACCTTGGGTCCTCGCCGGTCAGCGTACCCCTTGGATACCCTCCGACCCCGACAACTATCAGGTTCTCGACCTGATACCTTCGCCGGTCGTTGCAACCCATCATAGACCGCATTACCGTGGGGACTTAGGGCTCCCCAACCACTCCGGTTGTCCCTCGGGATTCAACTGACTACGGTAAGCGCATCCGTTGATGAACGAGAGGAAGAAACATAATTAACTACTCTGTCCCACTCCAGATCTTATGGTTAACACGGTTGTTACGGCATAAGAATCATTGGACGACATTGGTTGCTAATCCTAGATGGATACAAACCCTTGCAATGGAACCTCCATCATACTCATACCATGGTTCCATTGCCCACCACATAGTCATATTCATAGTTATGAAATTAGCATCTTTACTTTTCATGCAAGAGTGATAAGTATAGTACTTTGCAAGTAATTTGGTAAAAATACTCAATGTAACATAAGCAAGCGACGAACTTGACTTGCGACTGCAATGTAGTGCAGTTGGATTGTTTGGACTGATCCTGGTCCTCTGTTTCTGAAAGGTAGCATCATTGTCCGATAAGGGCAATGGTTAAAGATTCAAATATGTATGCTTTCGAATTTTAGGGTTTGGCTCCCCCCTTCCTGATGTTATTTAATGTCGGAGGTGTCGAACAAGAATAATTTGAGAATGCTCCTTAAGAGTGAAATTATTCTCTTGGAATGTTTCCAAGTTTTGTTTAGGTCCAAAATAATTTATGGACTTATTTAATCATTAAAAATATGGGTTTATTTTTAATGATCTTTTATTAATTCATTTTTATTTGAATTTACTAATGGTTCCTATTTATTTGTCTCAAAAATTATATCTCATATTTTATTATGATAGAGAATAAAATTTAAGTGGTTTGCATATTTTTCTCTATTTTTTTAGAGCTGTATTTAATTTTTGGTATTAATTCAAAATTCTGGTTTTTAAGGAATTTGGGAAATACCCAAATTGCCCTTGGGCCCACCTGTCAGGCCGACCGAGCTGGTTAGGTTGAACTAGCCCGTTGGGCTCGGTCCAACCGACCCAGACGCTCGCGTCGTCCTCACCGCGACCTAACCCTAATTTCTCCTCTCCAACGACGTCGTGGTCGCCCGCGCTGTCGCCGCTTTATCTTGGCCGCCTCCGCTGTCGCCATGGGGCGCGTTCGACGCGTCTTGCGACGACGCGTCTTGCGACGGCGCGTCGAACCGTCCGCGTCGATCTGACGGATTCGCCTCCGTCTGCTCGTCCTCGACCCTCCTGTGTCGTCTAGGGTTTCGGCTCCCGTCGCCGCTGCATGCCGGCGGTGTCGTGGACTCGTCCTGGTGCTGATCAGGGCGTGATGTGCTGCGCTGGGGTGCTGTGGTGGCCGCCGTGGCATGGCTCGGCCTGGCCTAGCACCGCCATGGCCGTGTCGGCTGACTGCTTTCCCCAGGTGCGTTCTCCTCCCTGCTCTTCCTCTTGCTCTACTGCGTCTCCCTCCTCTGGATGCCTTGGCATCCCTGGCCATGGTGTACTGAGCTTGCCAGTACACCAACAGTGATGCTGCTGTGCTGTGCTTGTGAGCTAGTGCCTGGCCTATTTCTGCATGCCATCTGTTGCTGCTGTGCTTGTGCTGGCTGCTGCTTCTGTGTCATCTGTTGTTGCTCTGTTGGTGGTCATTTTACTTCATATGCTATGCTATGCCATGCTATTCCTTCCTTGCTACTGTCCATGCAAATGCTATTCAATTGCTTGCTTGTTGGTTATGGTGGTGGCTATGGCTTGTATATATGTGTATACCCTACCTATTTGTGCATCTCTGGCCTACTATTGTTTGCAGTTCTTGCATATGCAAGTGCCAGTGGTGTCTGATTATGTTGTTGTGCAGCTTCTGCTCATGCTCATGAGCATGTTGTAATGCTTATGGCTTGTATGGCTTGATCCAGTGATACATCCCTTCCTGGATGTGCTTCTGGATACAATTATAAATTTATATATGCAATTTCTGTTTATCCAGTTATGGCATGTGTGTAATTTTTCAGTATCTGGCTATTTCCTGATGCCATACTGGTCTCTAGCAGGCTTGAGCAAGTCCTGGTGATCATATGATCATCAGTTGCTTATTGTTTTCTTGTTGTGCTTCTACTTGTGTCTTATTGATGATTATACCTGTGTCTGTATAGGTCCATACCATGTACTGGTATATACTAATGCTTGTTAAAGCATGTACTGGTGCTTGTAGTGATCCTCTGGATCATTTGCAAGTGTCTAAGCCACTGATTGCTTGTGTATTTCATTTATCTGTAGAACTTGGTTTGTTTAAATGGATAAATGAGATGAACTGTTTATGCAGTAATGATTCTTCTACTTTAATTTCTTGAGCTAGAGGGATGCCAACTATTGTTGGGGACCCTAGCTAACTTTGAACCCATCTGGGTGATGATATAATTGCTTGGCTTAACTGTTTTGTGGTTGAGTGGGCCTTAACATCACTTGGTTGTTGTTATGGTATCTCCCACCATATTGGCTTGCTGTGCTAGGACAGATGCTTGCTGGGTGTTTCCTTTTTTGGAATTGCCAGTAGCTTTTGATGTTGACAATCACTAGACAATAATTTGTCTTCATTTCTGATGGTTTAATGCACCAGTTAGTGCTAGGTGAGTTGGGCTAGGCTAGTTTGTGGATCAATCCTTGCTGGATCCTTTGGTTTCCAAAGTGGTGATACACTAAGCCTGACCAAATCTTCCCTAGGGTTAATCTCTACTGGTTTAATCCCTCTTTTGCCAGCATCAAGTGGTTTAACACCAAATGATGATGCAAACTGGGTAATCATACCCTCTGGCTTGTGTGTGTGTGATGCACATGCTTATTTATGAGCAAAACAAGTGCTTGCTCATCGATTTATATATACCTCACTCCGGCTCCTAGAAATTGTGTTGTTGTAGAGGTTTTTGCTTCTGTGATGTGTTGATGCTTGCCCTGCTCCACCTGGCTGACTCGTGCTTGGATTACTTCACCATTTCTTGATCAAAAGCAAACAGTTCTTTGTGGAATTGTTGCTGGATGGTTTTGGTGGACTGGTGTTCTTCCTGTTCTATCTGTTCTTGCTGTTCTTACCCTGAGAAGCTGATGTCGATGAGCAGCTACGGTTTGGCTTGAAAAGGTTTTATACCCCCTCTCTGGTTACTCCTATGGTCGACAGCAAGGTTGTGTGTGTGGCGACTCCTCCCTGTGCATGTGTGTTGTTGTACATTCATCTCACCATGTGAGCTGCTTCACTGTTCATGGTTGGTACTTGTGTTCTATGGATGAGCTCGGCAGAGTTGATATTATCTCTCCCAATTCTCATTTCTTGACTAACCTGCCAAGTGGCTTTGCCACTTGGCTTAATGATCCTTGTTGTTTGTTGTTTGTGTGCAGGGATCAAATGATGATCAAGGATCTCTCCTTCAAGATGTTGATCAAGAAGTTCATGAAGAACATTTAGTGTAGTTTAGCAAGTTCTTATTCTTCGTAATTTTCCTTTTTTTTCATTTGCAATTGCTGAAATGAATTATGTAATATATAATTCATTAGAATATTGTAATTGTAAATTTATTTATGTGTGATGATCAATAAAGCTCAATTTTCTCTGATGAGCTTTTCATACTTATTTGTATTATCCTTATATTCATAATTTCCAAATTTATAATATTGTTATATGTATTATTCTTTATTTGAATTATAATTTGTCTTAGTGTGGTTTGAGTTTGAATTTCAAACTCAACTTGTTTCAATTCAATCATGCAACTTAAGATAAAATATGAAATGTTCCCCTCTCTTCTCGAAACCCTAAGTTCAGAAAAGATAATGTCCAAGTTTGTCGCACTCTCGAAACACTAACCCTATCTGGTGTCGAGAGAGAAACTTGTCCCCTCTAAGATGTATTTTGCAATAAAGCGCGAAATTTCCCCAGATTTTATGATGCAATGCACATCCCTTTCTAAAATCTACCCCGCAATCGTCTCGAATCCTGGGATATTACAAGAACCTTCCTTTCAATGCAACGGCTGAAGTTGTTCAGACTGAGTTCAGTAAGTTTGGAAGTATCAAGCCTTCAGGTATACAAGTTGTAAAAAATCATGTTAGTTAATGTTCTATGAGGTTGCAGGCTTGATTTCTGTAAATCATATTATTTCTAACATTTTCATGATGGTTTGCAGCACAATAGCATTGGCTTTATAGCATATGAGTCTGAAGAAGCCATGGATGAAGCTATTGAGGTTTGATTTCCTAGATATTTTTCTTAGTTTAGCTATTCTCCATTTTGTTTGTGTTTTACTAGCACTACTTAGATATCTTTGTTGAATCCATTTGTGCAACTTAAGTTAGTTGGAGCACATTTAGATTCGTTTTGTACATTAGTGGAGGGGCTCATTGTGACTTGGGCTATTCAGCATTTGAGGTTCCAGAATTGTAGTATCTGCAAGATTATGCAAGAGTTATATAACTAATAATTGTTTTACATTTAGGTAGGGATAGTTTGGTTTGGCTCGTACCAAGTCTACGGTTGAGAAGAAACGGACAAAAGGTAAGAAATAATATTATGGAATGGTTTCTTCCATAGTTGTAGCCTGGCTCCCTCAAGTATACCATCAGTATGTTCTTATTTTCCATCTCAAAAAGATATTACAATATAGTATGCATAACTAGTGATAATCATGTCTAGAAGGTTAGAAACCTATTAAATTGCAATATTTTTTCATTTCACCACGGGCAATGTATGTTTCTTTCCCAGTATTGCTGTCTCGTTGCATTTTTTTGTCTAGTTTTAGTCAATTCACTGGTTATTAGACCTTGCATGCTTGAATGCATGCTGAAGCTTTGGTTTTTTAAACCCGACTTTTTTAATAGACATATTCCAATTCTCTCTTCTACTTTTTAACGTTCAGTTTTTAATTCTCCTCAGAAAATTCTGTTTTTGACGGTGTCAACCGTGTCAACAATAGCAATGCTCGGGGCAACAGGGTCACACCAAATAGAAGCTACCAGGTCAATAACTTCAATGGACAGGGAACAGGTTTTAGCAACAATCGCAATCATCATGATGGCAACAACACGAGGAATGAATCCAGAAGTCAGGAGCAGTACTCAGCCAATGGTTGAGGACCGCATGGGAACTATTACCGTTAGAACAATGATGGATACAGTCCAACAGGGACTGATATCATAGGCTCACCCCTTTAGGAATCTCTTAAATCATCAACCTTCTCTTCAATCCTATCCTATCATATTAGGCCATGGAAATTTCAGTTTAACCTGATGATAGCTCGTACTGATGTACTGATACGTTTTTTATGTGCCTAGCTAGCTATTGCCCTATTTTGGAATGCTCTGACTTGTAAATATTACTGAAGATTTACTTCACTATTTTATAGACTAGCAGAAAATATGTAATCTAATGTTCTTGAGTGTATGGAGCCCCGCCTGATCGATGTCCAGGATGCAAAATCAGAGTTTTTTTATGGTGTTAATTATTAACTTGCAGTAAACATTGGCTGCTAGTTCAGAGAGGTCAGAGCCTATGTTTCATTGTAGTACCATTGGCACCTACCTAGTAAACATTGGCTGCTAGTAAACATTAGCTTCAGTTCCTTGGAGCAGTAGTGATTTCAGAAGTAGTAGCTGCTAGTGATGACAAGCATGCATCATGTTTTGCCAACATTAAGCTACTGACAATGGCAAGTAATCTGCACAAACACAAACACTTATATAGGCCAATCAAATGTATAGTAGTAGGTAGCAGGAATATCACATACATGTTCAGCGTGGTTGGTAGAAACTAGGGTTCTACCGAGGCGAGGGCGTAGATTGTAGGGGTGGAAGTGCGGAGAGCGAGAGGGAGGAAGGCGGCGGCGGCGGCAGGGCGCCGTGGCGGGCTCGCGGCGGCGGCGGCTAGGGCTTGGGCGGCGCGAGCAAGAGAAGGCCGACTCCTCTGGGAGTCGGCAATAATGATATCTGATTATTGCTTGATTGATTTAGTCTATTACAACTCGTATATATAAGAGAACTAGCGAAACCCTAATCTGCTAACTGGGCTAAGCCCCTAACTAAGCTTGGCCGGTTGGGCCAATGGGCCCCCTCCGGCGGTAGACCAGGCCGGTCATAACATCTCTCCCCACCTGCGCAAACAGCTCGTCCTCGAGCTGGTAGTCTGGATAATGCTGCTGGAACTCCTCGCGGGGCTCCCAAGTCGCCTCCTCCTCGGAAAGGCCCTCCCACTGCACCAACAAGTGCCACACATCACGACGGAGTTGAGCGCGGAGCACCTTGGCCGGACTGGGCAGCGAGACGACCCTCGGCCGTCGGCGGAAGTGGTGGAGTGGCCATCGGTGGGGCACCGTGATAGGGCTTCGGCGAGGCCCACATGGAACACGTCGTGAATGCGAGCCCCCTCTGGTAACTGAAGCCTGTAGGCCATGGTCCCAATCCGCTCGACGATGATGAAGGGCCCCGCATAGCGCGGACCAAGTTTACGCTTGGCACGCGGGTCGAGGGACTGATGAGAGCGGTGCAACAGGCGAAGCCACACCCAGTCACCCACCGCATACTCAACCTCCCGATGTCGCCCGTCATAGTAGTGCTTGGCGACCTGTTGAGCTTGGACAAGACGGCTGCCGCACCTCGGCCAGCATCTCGTCGCGTGCGCGGATGAGCTCGCCGGCCTGCCTCCGTCCGCGGCGCCGTCGCTGGATCCACCGGTAGGATAGGCGGTGGGGGTCGACCGTAGACCACCTCGAACGGCGTGGCACGCGGAGGCGAGTGGTAGGAGGTGTTGTAGCAAGTACTCCGCCCATGCAAGCCAATCCACCCAAGCGCGAGGACGATCACCCGTAACACGGCGCAAATACATGGCGATCACCTTATTGACCACCTCGGACTGGCCGTCCGTCCGAGGATGGAACGCCGTGCTGAACCGGAGTTGGACCCCAGCCATGCGGAAGAGGTCCCGCCATACGTGCCACTGTGAACACCGGATCTCGATCACGGACAATGGACGAGGGAAACCCGTGTAGGCGGACGATACCGTCGAAGAAAGCGCGGGCCACGAGACGCCGCCGTGTAGGGATGGCCAAGCGCGATGAAATGGGCGTATTTGGAGAAGCGGTCAACCACCGTAAGGATGACGGACTTGCCGCCCACCCTCGGAAGGCCCTCGATGAAGTCCATGGAGATGTCGGCCCACACCGTGAAGGAACGTCAAGCGGCTGCAAGACACCGGCTGGACGCAAAGTCTTCGTCTTGTTGCGCCGGCACGTCTCACACGAACGCACCCAATCCTGGACCGGGGCCTTATCGCCGGGGATGTAGAAGTCCGCACGAAGGCGATGGAGGGTCTTCGGACACCCTCATGACCGGCGGAGTGCGCCAAGAGCAGCACCGATGGCGGAGGTCATCATGGTCGGGGACGAACACGCGGCGCCCGTGGAGGAGAAGGCCGTCGGTGACGCGCTAAGGGTCGTCCAACTCGCCGCGGCGAGCTGCTGCCGCGATGAGCCGGGCATCCGGCGCGGACACCGTCGCCCGGCGGATGCGGTCGAAGAGGGCGAAGGAGGGACCCGAGCGGATGCAGAGCAGGTGTCCGGCCGAGTCACCCTCAATGGCGTCGGGCTCGACGTCGCGGCGGGACAGGGCGTCGGCCCCTGTGTTGAGGCGGCCCGGACGATACTCCACCGTGAAGTCGAAGCCAAACAGCTTGCTGATCCACGCGGTGCTGGGGCATCGTCGACAGCCGGCTGGTCCAAGAGGAACTTAAGGCTGTAGTGGTCCGTACGTACGCGGAACGAGCGCCCCCATAGGTAAGGGCGCCGGTGGCGGACGGCTCTGGACCAAGCCAATGAGTTCCTGCTCATACGCCGCCGGCTTGAGGTGGCGTGCAGCAAACGGCCGGGCTGAAGTAGGCGAGCGGCCCGTCACCCTGGTGAAGGACGGCACCGAACCCCGCCCGGAAGCGTCACGGTCGACGATGAACGGCTTGTCGAAGTCCGGCATCCGGAGAACGGGGCCCGTCGTGAGGGCCCCTTAAGGGCCTCGAAGGCGGCGGTAGCCTCGTCGTCCCAAGCGAAGGCCTCGTGTCGCAGCGGGCGCGTGAGCGGCGAGGCGATGAGGCCGAAGTCCGGATGAACTTCCGGTAGTAGCCGGCGAGCCCGAGGAACCCGCGGAGGGCGCGTGGTGAACGCGGCGTCGGCCAGGCGGCGACCGCTGCCACCTTGTCCGCATCCATGGCCACCCCGTCGGCGGAGATGACGTGACCAAGATAGGCCACCGAGGTCGTCGCAAACGAGCACTTCGAGCGCTTGAGGTGAAGTCGATGCGCTCGAAGCTCGTTGAAGACGATGGCGACATGCTGCAGGTGCTCCGCCCATGATGCGGCTGTAGATCAAGATATCATCGAAAAAACCGGCACAAAACGACGTAAGTATGGGCGAAGGACATCATTCATCGGGGCTCGGAAGGTCGCGGGCGCGTTGGTGAGGCCGAAGGGCATCACCACGAACTCGAAGTGGCCATGGTGTGTCCGGAACGCCGTCTTGGCGATGTCCTCCGGGTGCATGCGCACCTGATGATAGCCTGAGCGGAGGTCGAGCTTGGTGAAGAACCTCGCACCGTGGAGCTCGTCAAACAGCTCGTCAACCACCGGGATCGGGAACTTGTCCTTGAGCGTGAGGGCGTTGAGGGCGCGGTAGTCGATGCAGAAGCGCCACGTGCCATCCGACTTGCGCACCAAGAGCACCGGCGCGGAGAACGGGGACGTGGAGATCCTGATGATGCCCGCCGCCAACATGAGTGCGCACTGGCGCTCCAGCTCGTCCTTCTGCAGCTGGGGGTAGCGGTATGGGCGCACAGCCACTGGCGCCGACCCGGGGAGCAAGTGGATGCGATGGTCACATGCTCGTGGGGGCGGCAGGCCCTGCGGCTCCTCGAAGATGTCGCCATGCTGCTGTAGGAGGTGCGTCAGGAGGGGGTGGTCGGCGTCGTCGGCCCCCGAGACTAGCTGGAGCTGCGGTGCGGGAGATGTGCCCCCGAGGCCCTCCCGGCGGATGTGGCGTCCACTGGCGCCGAGAAGGTCATCGTCGGGGCGTCGAAATCCCGGAGGATGGGTCCGAGTGTCCGCGAAAGTCGACGCCAGGATGAAGTCGAAGCAGCCCAAGTCGATGCCGGCGCACGTGATGACGAAGTGCTCGTCGCCGATGGTAAGGGGGACGTGCTGCACCACCCCATGGCAGTGGAGGCGGTCACCGTTGGCCACGGTCACGCGGAGGGAATCCCCGCCCGTCGGCTGTAGCGCGAGGCGGCGCATAGTGGCGGCGGGGAGGAAATTATGCGTAGACCCCGTGTCCAGTAGCGCCACCAGGGGCTCGCCCTGGATGGTGACCGGGAGCAACATCGTCCGCTCGTGGCGGATGCCGGCGAGCGCGTGGAGGGACACGACGAAGGCCGTGGCAGCTGCGTCGGTCGGCCCGGCCATCTCGGATGCCGCGGCCACCGGCCCGGCCATCGGGTCGCCCTCCTCGACATCGATAGTCTCCAAGTAGAAGAGGCGAGGGCACACGTGTCCGGGCGTGTATGGGTCATCGCAGTTGAAGTAGAGTCCCAGGCGGCGGCGTTCGAGCTGCTCCGCCGGGGTGAGGCGGCGGAACGTGCGTGTAGCTGCGGGGGCAGGGCCAGCCGGTCCAGGTGGGGCGGGGCGGGTGGCGGCCGCGGCCGGAGGAGGAGGACGGGCGGCGCGGGCGCCGCGGGTCAGGGGCGTCTGCTGAACCGCCTGGGCGCGACGCTCATAAGCGCGCGCGTAGTGCATCGCCGTCTGGAGGTCTCGCGGGGCCTGTAGCTCGACGTCCACGCGGATATGGTCCGGGAGGCCACCAATGAAGAGCTCGGCACGCTGTTGGCCCGTCACGCCGGGCGCATGGCAGGCGAGGGCTTGGAAGCGGTCGGCGAAGTCCTGCACCGTGGTGGTGAACGCCAAACGTCCAAGTTCCGCCAAGCGGCTGCCGCGGATCGGGGGACCGAAGCGGAGAAGGCAGAGCTCACGGAACCGGTCCCATGGGGGCATGCCACCCTCATCCTGCTCCGGGGAGTAGTACCACGTATGGGCGGCGCCGCGGAGGTGGTACGAGGCGAGCCACGTCCGGTCCGAAGCCAGGGTACGCTGTCCCCGGAAGAACTGCTCGCACTGGTTGAGCCAGTTGAGGGGGTCCTCGACGCCGTCGTATGTGGCGAATTCCAGCTTGGCGTAGCGTGGGGGAGCGAGGCCGGTGGCGCCCTGGGCGGGGTACTCCGCGCGACCAGCGGACGGCTCGGCGAAGCGGGCGGGCGGCGGGTCCGGGAAAGACGGCCGCGGAGGGTCCCCGGCGGTGGTGTAGACGGGGGCTGGCGCCGGTGCGGTCGAGTGGACCGGCAGGGGCTCCGTCGCGGTCACCCACGCAGGGAGTCGGGAGGGCGAGGGCGGGAACTGGACCCGCTGGATGGGCACCCCCTGGGGCAGCGGGGCGGGGCCCGGGCTGGGGGCCGGCGGCCAGGACGCCCATGGCGGCGGCGGTGAGGCCGGGGGCGGAGTGGGAGCTCCTTGGCCGGGGAGGGCTGTCGGCGCGGCCGGGTATGCACCGAGGGGTGGCGACAGGGCCGGCGTAGTCATCCCCTGCGTGCCGATGAGGTACAGGCGGATGCCCTGGACGGCGGTGGCGAGGTCGCGGATGGCCGTCGACAGCTCCTGCGGCGAGAGGAGGGGGGCGGCGCCGGCTACATCTGCCAGGGGCGCCGCGGCGCCCGTGGAGGGCGGCGGCAGCTGCGCGGCGGAGGAGGCCGGCGGCGTCTCGGAGGCGGCGGCGGTGGTGGCGGTGATCCGGCCCGAAGACATGATCGTAGATGTCTCGATACCAAATTGGTAGAAACTAGGGTTCTACCGAGGCGAGGGCGTAGGATTGTAGGGGTGGAAGTGCGGAGAGCGAGAGGGAGGAAGGCGGCGCCGGCGGCGGGGCGCCGTGGCGGGCTCGCGGCAGCGGCGGCTAGGGCTTGGGCGGCGCGAGCAAGAGAAGGCCGACTCCTGCGGGAGTCGGCAATAATGATATCTGATTATTGCTTGATTGATTTAGTCTATTACAACTCGTATATATAAGAGAACTAGCGAAACCCTAATCTGCTAACTGGGCTAAGCCCCTAACTAAGCTTGGCCGGTTGGGCCAATGGGCCCCCTCCGGCGGTAGACCAGGCCGGTCATAACAGTGGTGTAGTACCCAAAGGCAAGATGATCGGAAAGCCTTGGAGCTTCAAAATCTGTGTTGGATTAGTTCGGTTATATAGTAGGCCTTCTAGTTCATTTTGATGTCAAACAATCTGGTGGTATTTTCTTGAGTCGAAATCTGTACATTTTATGACAAGGAACTATGAATGAGTTCTGGACTTTATTCGATGAATGCTCATTTTAATTATTGCAGTTGATCAAAAAGTGATAATAATCATGCTTTAAACATAATTTCTCTTGCTTATATTTAAGTCCTTATTCTTGCAGGTTCTTTACAGCAAAGTCGTTGGAAATTTTCGTCGTGGATCAATCCGATTATTGATGTTTTCTCATGGAGCAAATACTTTATCTTGCTGGATATTTGACCATAACTACCATTTCCATTTTTAAAACATAATTACCATACTATATTTATCCTCGCCGCGTCGCGTTATTTGTATTACTTGTATGTCATCACTCCGATGCAACATCTTTTTAGATTTCACGTTCGTAAACTTTTTACCTATATGGTGGCTGTATTAATTTCAGTAGAGAGAAGAGTGAATAATCCAGAAAAGCAATAATCATAGGATCATGGGAACCTCAAAAACATGTAACCTCCAGCCAAATCAGGGACGTTACATTCTGTCCTTTCATATTTTTTATTTTATTGTTGAAAAATATGTTGCCTCAAACTCGCAAGACGTATGCTTCAAAGGAATCATGGTATGCAGCACCAGTATACCCCCAGGAGTACATCACATGATAATGAAGTAACCCACAGAAGTTCTTGTCATTTTGAAAGCCCGGAAATTTACGCCTTTCAAAGGTCATAGTAGGTTCAGATAGCAGTAAGTTGGTGGATGGATCCCTTCTCAGCACAATACAAATGCACATGGCAGTATGTGATCTAATTCCGTGAATCAAACTCGAGATCTTAAAGTGAGAAAACTGGAGAAACAGCACACCTAAAAGAAACCCCTGTACCAAACCACTAGTAAATGCTATCTAAAGGTCTTTCTAACTTCAGCTTACAAGAGACAAGGAACATACTAGAATCGAAGGGAGAAAAAAAAACTATCTAAGATGACATGTTTTGTTGCATACTTTTACCACATACGAACACACCGGGCTACAGAAGACGAAATGAAACAATAACACCAAGCGTTCCACTTCTAACTACCGAGGTTGCTAAGTTGCAGTTTCGTGCTAACAAAACTGAACTTGCATAGGCACAAAACGGATCAGAAGGAATTCTAACCAACACAAGGAAAACATCACGAGCTAGCTAAAAAAAATGAAAGAAATAAATCTACATGAATGGGTAGACAGTTCCAAATGAATCTATTACCTCGTGGAGAGCTTCTTCAGGTAATTGGAGAACTCGCTGGGAAAGAAGCCAGTGTTGACAAAGATGTTGTAAGAGGACATGCCGCCATCACCGTCGGATGGGTATGCTGTGATAGCATCACAACGCAGGATCGTCTTGCTCTCCATGTTGAGAGTGACAATCCACATCTTCACGTCGTCATCGGTAGAAGTGGGCCAATGTCTCAACACGAAGTAGAGGATGGAGGGGTCATCCATGCTCACAAGAGGGAATTGTGGCACAAGACGGGGAAACTGATTATGATCAAAACCATTCATAGGCATAGCCCAGAGTTGATCAGCTTCAATCCTGAAATGCTCCACCCAGGTATGGTCACCATAACCTATTTCCATCAATTTCCAGACAACGATGGTGAAATCAGAAGCGCGCTTACAACTGCATGTATCCTGGTTGCTGTCAACAGTGATAAACATCATGGTCTCTTCTTTGGTGACACACACAGTCCGTAATGTCTGCATACGCTGATCGGCATTGGCATCACGGCTAATGGGGGGTACAGGAAAGGCTTTGTACTGGAGGTCAGGGCTACCGTGGAAGACATCGCAGAACAATACACCTCTGCAGTAATCAACCCAGCATAGGTAAGTAGCGAAAGGAACAACTTTATGTGTTTCCCACGAGAAAACGTCCCGGAAGGTGGCCTTGCTCTTGCAGTCACGGCTCTTTGCACGCAAAAGCTCCCACTGGCCGCCAGCTTCTTCTTCATGCGAGCAGAGCCTGAAGAGATCCGCTTCCAGAGGAGCGTCAGAGTCGACCCAGTGGTCGAACTCTAGCTCCGCCACCACAAAATCTTGAGCAGCAGTCAGAAGGCCAATGTTTAATTCGTTCCACATGCGTGACTTGGCTCTCCAGTCCGACGCGGCGGCGGCGACCATGACCTCATCGTCGGTTGAATAGCAGCGTGGGAGTAGAGAGAGCTTGTGACCGGCCCTGTAGAGGAAATAATCCATAGCATACAACTGCCGGCTACAGAGGCCACGGAAGTTGACCACGTATCTGAAGAGGACGGCGTTGCCGTGGGCCGCCACGATGGAGTCAAAGATATACTCCTGTCGCTCTTCCGGGCAGTAGATGCGGAGGGCGGAGGTCCCCGGCAGCGGGTGGAGGGTGAAGGCCACGCGGACGAGCTCGCCGGTGGTGGCAACAACCTCCGCGGCGGTCTCGTCGTCGGCGCGGAAGGAGCGGCGGTCCTGGAAACGGAGCCTTTTGTCCAGCACCACCCAGCTAGGGAAGTCCGGGGGCTGCACTTCCATCGTCAGTGCTTCGGATTGGACGCGCAGAGCGGCGTCAGATATAGTATGGATCTAGGGTTTCGTGGGACGGGAGCCGTGTTATATTGCTTGGAGATTGGGAGAAAACTCTCCTGTTCTGAACGCGTGAAAGCCCAACAGCCCAGCATGAATTAGCTATAACGCGTCTAGAAGGTCTCGCCGTCTTTTACCTCGTGCGCTCCGCACAGATGGGCCGGCCCATCTATTTTACCGGGATTCGATCTCGGCATCCCTTGTGTCGAACCCGATACTAGAGTTTTAGTGGGGATTAGCGGTTATCCCCAATGCATGTTTGGTGCTAGAGTATGAGAGAGTTTAATCCTCACTTATCCCCACTTTTCTCCAAATTTTTAGTGTAATTTTTTCAATCCTAATACTCTACCCCTACCTAGTGGATTGGGGATGGGGTTTTGTGGGGATTGGGTGACAGCAGTGATTCATCCAATACTCTAGAGTATTATTCCCACTAATCCCCACTGAAACACTAGTACCAAACAAGGCATGAGGGCTTGTTTAGTTGTGTAGAGTTTTAGTAATCCCCACCAAATTTCAAATCCCACTTATTCTCTAGAGTATTTGCTTGCGAGTTTAACCCTCCTTTATCCCCACTTTTTTTCAAATCTTATCCCTACCTAGTAGATTGGGGATGGGGTTTTATGGGGATTTTGTGACACTAGGAGTTCACCCAATACTCTAGAGTATTATCCTCACAAACACTCTAGTGCCAAATAAGATCTGAGGGAGCTCCTATTTGACGCGTTTTGCGTCAAACCCCTAAGCTCCTATACGAAAATGAGCAAAGATTGAATTAGATACAACTTGTACGGCTCTTTCAATCAGTGGCTTCTCAGCGATTGGACGGTGCGCATCGCCGTGTGGGGCCACTTACACCGCTTCGCCTCGCATGCTCGCATCCCAGACCCGACCCCGCGGATGCTTCCCAACCATTCTCTCTTCCCCTCTCCCAAACTCTTACCTCTCCCCTTTCTCCCGAGCCTAGGGTTCACCACCTCCAAACCGGCCGTAGCTCACCTTCGTCTCCACTCCCCCTGCCGCTGCCCGCTCCCGTATTGCATGCCCCACCCTCGAGCAGCGCTAGGGCTCGCCTCCGCCTCACGCCCCCGGGCGGTCCGTCGCACCCTGCAGCGATGCTGAACAGGATCCTCCGTCGTTGCGACTTCCGCACCTTGCAGCGGCGTTGAACAGGAACCGTCGCCGCTCCCTAGTAAG
Source organism: Lolium rigidum (assembly GCF_022539505.1). Lineage (NCBI taxonomy): Eukaryota > Viridiplantae > Streptophyta > Magnoliopsida > Poales > Poaceae > Lolium > Lolium rigidum. The sequence goes on along the minus strand of NC_061508.1, from coordinate 242,175,545 downwards.
TGGTCTCCGTCCAGATTTTCGTTGTTGGAGGCGCGGTGGAAGAGCCACGGGTTCATTTTGCTTTGCCTGGGAGGCTCGCCATGGTCTGCGTTTTTGTTCCGTCGGATGCGGCATGTATGGTGGAGGAAACGGATGTGGGCCTGGTTGTAGTCGCCCAACATCCGCCTGGACCTTCACGTCAACGTCCGCCGCCACGTCCGCATGGACCTTCATCATCTACGACCAACTCCATGTCTCCAACAACATATATGGCGCTCCATGTTTCGACTGATTCTGCAAAGATTCGTCGTCTTCAGTTCCTCTATTGCTAGTCCAACACTCTAAGCACTGACTGATGGATTCTCAAAAATGCATTTCCATTGCACTGCTGAAGATACTAACTGACTGCAACTTGGCGTTGCAGGCTGCTCTTCACCTCCATATGTTAGAGAGGGCTGGTACTGGTACTTCCCCTGCTCCAATTTTTCTGCTCAGCTCCAATATGTTGTCTGTGATTCGGTTTGGTGTGTTGTTCATGCTGATAGATTACAAGTTTACAACAATAGATAGGGCAGTGTAGCATCACTTGGCAAAATTAAGGCTTAAATCCATCATGAACTGAATTGATTCATCTATGTTGCATTGCTGGAGCAAAAAAACTACAACAATTTTTCTTATATAAAAAGAAGTAGGTTAGCAACTAGCGCTGAATTTGTTCCACTGTAAAACTTACCATATAATTGAGTTTGTAATTTTAGATGCATGATAGGAAAAATTATCTTTTGTTCCAAAAAAAATTCCAATGTAAAACTTGTCGTTTTAAGGTGTATTAATCTCATTATATGCTACTTCCTCCGTTTCTTTCTATAGTGCCTATAGATTTTTGGCATTTGTTTCAGAATATAAGGTTGTAGCTTGGTTTTTTTTTTCAATTACCCCCTCCACGTTCAGCTCCCACACAATATGCGTGAGAAAAAATCCATACAAAACTGGAAACAATTAATTGAGATTCCTAATGCATGACCCAATGATTACTTAAAATTAGGCAGTAATGTTTTACTTTCCTTAATTGAACTTGGATGCACATATATGGAGAATCAATAAGAGAGATTTGTGGGATTTGTTATGGTAAGTTAGGAAGATATGGATTTCCCAAATTTTACGTTGATCTCAAATCGTTCAGCTAGGAGGTCTTGTGTAAAAAATACTATTGCGCTAATTTTTATGCTAAAAAATTATAGGCACTTTAGAAAAGAACGGAGGGAGTATTACAGATTGTTGGAGAAGGAAATTGTGTTAAAAAAAGCTATAGCAATCATCTCTGATCCTCTGAAAGAAAGCTTGCACCGTGATCATGGTCCCTTCTGCGGATGAAATTTACGAGAGCATTGACTTTCTCAGGATGACCTGCCTTTGAAGAACCTTATACCCGGTTTATTATAATTAAAATAATGACAGCATGGAGCAACCAGGATATGAGTTTGGTTCAGATGGTAGTAAGTTCAATGAACATCCAGAAGATTCCGTTTGATTAGATTATATTTTGAATGCTTTGCCCAGACGACAACACTAATTAATAATGTTGGTGGTGCCTACATAGATCCAATTTAGTATGATCGCGTGCGTAATACATAATGTTCTAAACGATCTCATCACATCTAGAGAGGTAAACCACATTTCTTATTCACACATTACCAAAAATAAAACCATTTTTTATTATCTGGTAAAACAAAAGAAGCAAAGAAGAAAACCAAACAAGAACATTTGAAAGGACGAGATATCGCCTAGAGGGGGGGTGAATAGGCGAATTCGGGTCTAACCCGTTTGGCCATTTTATTTGAGGCAAAAGCAGAAAACTATTGATATGTTTCCTAATTATTTTTCATAGGAATGTTTCCATACATGACAACATGTATCAATGCTTGAAAAGTTTCCTAAACAGACGTCCATGCCTTCCTCTAATTTCCTTTCCTAATCCCTATGGTTCACCTCTTCATGGATAGCATAAATAACACAACCTGGTGAAAAAAGTCTTGTTGCACACACGCAGTCGGGCCACCTCTAGACAAGGACCTGCAGTACGACGCTGGTAGCTACAAAGCAAAGGCATATTTTTGTGGTTCCACCACTTTTAGTGCTCTGCGATCGTCATAATTTTCGATCGAATCAGGTACATATGATTGATTTGGGATTTTTGATCCGAAACTTACAAATTTTGTAGTAATCTACCGTCCTTTTCCGTCTCAAATCTTAGACACATCTTTGGAAATTTGAATTGATTCAGCTGGTTCCTGGAACAAGGTATGTCCCAATTTTTCCACTGATCATGTTACTTTGATATATTTTTTATTCGCCCATTTTTCCATAATATGCAAAGCTTCTCTTTTCGTCGATTTGGTTATATGCACACAATGTTTATTTCTTTATCCGTTGGTTTTCTTGTGACTCTTTTTTGATGGATTTACATGTCAGACGGATGGATTATAGAAGATGTGGAGCTGTTGAATTAATTTGAACACTGAAACAGTTCATTGTGGTATGGTGGTTGGCAACGAAGGGATTTACCTGACATTGCCAAAGATGTCAACATGGGGGAGAAGTGCATGAAGATAGACGTTGATAGAAAATGATCCAGAATGTATATACCTGATAGTTCTGAAGGAGTATGTCATATACTCAACAAAACTATCTTGGAGTCATAATTGTTCAATGGTCAAGTTTTATTTCCACATGAATGTAACATATAATTTGCTTCTTTAATTTAGCCAAGTATTTCGTCAGTATGAAAAGAAATGCAAACTCGGCCACGAAATGTACGTGTGGTCAAAACATCTTACGGCAATAGAATTCTATGTATTTCATACATATGAACATGGTTGAGTCATCATTCACGGGTTATTTAGTTATCAAAGGTTTTGTTCTAGGTATCGAACTCACTAACAAATGGTCGCACTCTTTTACATTTGTTTGTTTCTAAGATTATACGTACCTATTGAAAAGGCTGAGTTCGTCATGCTTCATCCTAGGTATCAGGTACCCAACGACAAAGTCTAGATTTTAAAACCGCACGTAACCCCATGATCTAATACCCTATCGGCACATACGAACAAGTGTTCTGTATACATGATTTAGTTTCTATCATACAACCATCCACTAGATGCATGGGCTAATACCTTGATACCTCCATACCTGAGGAGTCTCGATTTATATTGGTCCCTCAATACCTTGATACCGATACCTTATGTAAGATACGACCTGAGTTACAACTCTTCAAATGTAGGTATCGGTATTCGACCATACGCTCATACCCTGTTGTATCATCATGACCAGCTATACTCCTCGGAGAATAGCTAGATCACTCAATACCTACAACAACTCTCATGTACTAGGTATCAAGGTACTGACGTATGATCCAGCGAGTATGATAGTTCAAAATGTACATTTTGATGTTTCCAACATACCTTGTTATGGAAGTTATTCTCAAGGACTATGATATTCTTCAGACAATAATTCGATACCTCGATACCGGTACCTTCATACCTCGACACCAATACAGCTTCAGCATCGCGTTGTGCCCGGGAACCGGCCATGTCACACACTTTTGCCGCAATACCTCGAGACCGGTACCTTCATACCCCGATACCTCGATATTGTTACCTTCATACCTCGATACTCGCATACGCCGATACCTCGATACCAATACAGCTTCGGCGTCGCATCGCTCCCGGATCTCCGCCATGGCACACACCTCCGCCGTGATACCTCGAGAAAGGTACCTTCATACCTCGATACCTCCATACCTGAGGTACCTTCATACCTCGATACCAATACAGCTTCGGCATCGCATCGCTCCCGGAGCTCCGCCATGGCACATACCTCCGCCGTGATACCTCGAGAAAGGTATCTTCATACCTTGATACCTCCATACCTGAGTAGTCTCGATTTATACCGGTCCCTCGATACCTTGATACCGATACCTTATGTAAGATACGACCTGAGTTACAACTATTCAAATGTAGGTATTGGTATTCGACCATACGCTCATACCCCGTGGTATCATCATGACCAGCTATACTCCTCAGAGAATAGCTAGATCACTCAATACCTACAAGAACTCTCATGTACTAGGTATCAAGGTACTCATGTATGATTCAACAAGTATGATAGTACAAAATGTACATTTTGATGTTTCCAACATACCTTGTTATGGAAGTTATTCTCAAGGACTATGATATTCTTCGGACAATAAGTCGATACCTCGATACCGGTACCTTCATACCTCGACACCAATACAGCTTCGGCATCGCGTTGCACCCGGGTACCGGCCATGTCACACATTTTCCGCCGCAATACCTCGAGACCGGTACCTTCATACCTGATACCTCGATATTGTTACCTTCATACCTCGATACAGGTACCTTCATACCTCGATACCAATACAGCTTCGGCGTCGCATCGCTTCCGGATCTCCGCCATGGCACACACCTCCGCTGTGATACCTCGAGAAAGGTACCTTCATACCTCGGCACTAATACAACATCGGCGTCGCGTTGCTCCCGGATCTCCGCCATGGCACACACCTCCGCCGCGATATATCGAGAATGCTACCTTCATACCTCGGCACCAATACAACACCGGCTTCGCGTTGCTCCTAAATCTACGCCATGGCACACACCTCCATCGTGATGAAGTCTTGTGTGGTTGCTTCCCTTACCGCGAACTGGTGGGTGGCCTAGGTGGCGTGGTCCATGAGAATGTTGTTTGCCTTCTCGAGCTGGACGGTGAACGTCGTGTCAAACAAAGCGTTGAGAGCGGCCTACTCCTGGGATGTTAGATCTTTGGTGCCTCCTCCTCCTCCTCCTCCTCTGAGCCGATCTTTATCTCACCGTCCGTCCTTGGAGGCGACGGCAACTGGTGTTGGCTGTGTAAGCGATGTAGGTGGCACCACACATGTGATTCTGGCCTAAGTGGTGAGCTTACGGCAAGTCCTCACAGAGCAGGTGGTGCTGGTCGGGGTGAACAGCGGAGGCGGAGGATGTGCTCCTTGGTGGAGGGAAGGGTCGAGCTTTAAAGCATGGCGGCTCGATACCGTTACCTCAAGTATGATTGTTAAAATTTAGGTATCGGTATTTCTAACATACGCTCATACCCCTTGATATCCCTGGAGAAGAACTCAATACCTCGATACCTTGATATCGGGCTACCTTGATACCTGATACCTCTATATTCTGCAAACAATACCTCGATACCGGTACCTTCATACCTTGATACCTGCATACGTTGATACCTGGATACCTGGTTACGTTGATACGTCGATACCTCGATACCTGCTTACGTCGATACCTCGATACCTGGTTGGCGGTATACTCAACGAAAAGTGCACCACTAATTGTATTTTGAGAATCACGCCTTATAAAATATCTGAGTAAAAAATAGAAATTAAACAACATGTAATATTCTAGACTAGGATCAAACACTCTAAAAAAAACTTATAATTGACCGTGACTACCATATTGTGTGCAAATTCTTAGTTACCTTTTTCCAAATATACAAATGTTGGGACGCATATACTCTGAATACCTGCGTGAGAAATATAAGTAGATTCCTATTCTATAGTAATAATCCCACTAATTTTGGTCGAATAATACTTGCAAAATTAGAAACGTTGGGCCACCAAAGTCCCTGAATCTCGGCTGTACTTACCTAATTCCTTGTATTAAAAGCCCACTAACGAGGGACGATGCAATCTTCAAAATCAGAAAATGGTGGCCCGCCACATACCTTAAATCTCCCCTACCAAAACTGCACATACCTTTTTACGAGTAATAAAATTCTGGAAAACTTGGACAGTGCATACAAGGACATTCATCCATGAAATTAAGGAAATAAAATATTTGCTAATTACAAATATTATTTCTATTTTCATGCAGCGTGCATGCAAATATTTCCAAATATATATCTACACTAACGGGTCGAACCCGATAAAACAAACCCGGTCAGGTTGCACAATCACGATACCCATCGTACGGTGACGACGCATGGTGCCCAGGCTCCTTGGTGCCCCAATTGAGCTTCCTATATATATATATATATATATATATATATATATATAGGTGCTCCAAGGAGTCTGGGCTCCTGGATCAACAACCGTTGGATCGCTTTACAAATCTCACAAGAGATGGCAAAAGCTTTGGTATAAAATTCGGGTGCAACCCGTTATGGTGTTTCATTTCAGGCAACAATAGACCACGTTGATCTATTTCCTTATTATTTTGATAGGAATGTTTCCATACATAACACTACGTATGAAATTTTAAATAGTTTCCTAAATAAAGGAGTGTATGCCTTCCTCTTATATCTGCTCTACCTTTTCATGCATGCTGATGAAATAAGGGTCTGGATCAAAAAGTGACTGTGTAGACACCACGTCCGGCCGGCCGACGGACTTGCCACCACTAGACGAGCATCTGAATCTGCACTCGGATGGTCAAAAAGTGAATCATTCTTCTAGTTACATCGCATCAGGTATGTATGATTTATTTTGACAATTTTTTTTCAGAAAACCGAAACTTGCAATTTTTGTCGTGATCGGCCAGCCTTTTCCCATCTCAGATCTTTGACGTATGCTTTTTATTGAATCGTTTTGGCTGGTTCCTACGGTGATTTTTACCATCCCACATTGCATCAAGATGAACATGTTCTTCTCTTCATCAATTTAGGAATGTCCACGTATTTACTTTTATCTCTTATCAAATTAATTTTTCGCGTGGTTTTTTTGTGAGTGATCTACACAGCAAACGAATTTTTGTTGGGTTCTTTTTGGAGAGGAGCTGATCACCAAAAGCATGGGGTTTTGGAAATCTCAGCTGGTTTGGGACAGCAATGGCCTAGTTTGCTTCATCCGGCGATGGCCCATGGACACTCTTCAGTTTTGGCCTTGCACACGCGCTGCTACAGTGGTACGGGAGGGCCAGCTGGTCATACCTATCAGGCATGTATACATGAGTGGATGATAGAGATATACAAACTCAAGGCCACCCGCGGGCGTTGCTGAAAGATATAACTACTTTTTGTGATTGGAGACCCGCATGACTTGTTGCAATTGATCAGATTTGTAATTTTTTCTCGAAGGGTGTTCGAACTTGTAATTGATTCTGTGAATTAGTATTACATATCCACGTATTTGTTTTAGATACCCACACATGCAATTTAGATACCCACACTAGAATAATGAGAACGCGGTTTTTTCACCGGGTATTAGATACCTGCATACTTGTTTTACTTTTATGAGAGTGTTGGGTACCTAAGACAAGATGAATGTGTGATAAGCCAACAAACAGTACATGCGACAGAAGGAAATATTAATGATTCATGTTACTAACGGTTGTCTGAGTATGGTATACCTACACGCTTGTTTATTTTTTCACCGGGTACTAGATATCTGCATACTCGTAACTTGTTTTGCTTTTACACGATTGTTTGGTACCCTAACACTATAAATGCTTAATACACCATCCATTAATGCAGCGAAAATAATAACTAACAACTCGTGGTACCTCAGAGTATTGCATACCCGCGCACTTGTTTTTCTATTTCACCAGGTATTAGATATCGGCATACTTATTTTTCTTTTTCACCGGGTATTCGATACCCACACAATGGCTTTGCTTTTTTACGAAGTGTTGGATACCCTAAGACAAGATGAATGCCTATTGTGCCACCCATACATGATAATGACTAGCGACTTGTGGTATTAAAGGTAGTCTAAGTATGACATACCTGCATACCTGTTTTTTCACCGGGTACTAGATACCTGCATACTCGTTTATTTTTTCACCGGGTACTAGATACCTGCATACTCGTTTATTTTTTCACCGGGTACTAGATACCTGCATACTCGTAACTTGTTTTGCTTTTACGCGATTGTTTGATACCCTAACACCATAAATGCTTAATACACCATCCATTACCATCCATTAATGCAGCGAAAATAATAACTAACAACTTGTGTACCTCAGAGTATTTGAAAGGACACGAATGTCGCCTAGAGGGGGGGGGGGTGAATAGGCGATTTAAAACTTTTACGAGATGGGCTTAACAAATGCGGAATAAAACTAGCGTTTACTTTGTCAAGCCCAAAGCCTATAAACTATGGTTCACCTATGTGCACCAACAACTTATTCTAAGCAATGGTTCACCTATGTGTACCAACAACTTATGCTAAGCAAGACAAGCAACTTATGTGATAGCACGATATATATATAACTTCAAGCACGATGGCTATCACAAAGTAAAGTGCATAAGTAAAGAGCTCGGGTATAGGAATAACCGAAGTGACGTGGAGACAACGATGTAGCCCGAAGTTCACACTCTTGCGAGTGCTACTCTCCGTTGGAGCGGTGTGGAGGACAAGTCACTCCAAATGCACGAGGGCCACCGTATTCTCCTCGAGAATTCCCACCAAAAGGGATGTCCTCGATCCACTATGGGACCTTAGGAAGGTCACCGAACCCGCACAAAGCTTGGGGCTATCTCCACAACTTAATTGGAGGCTCCCAACAAATTGCCACAAAGGCCTTGCCCTTGAAGATTCTCCACAACTTAATTGGAGTCCCCAAGAACACCACAAAGATGCCACAAAGGCCTTGCCCTTGAAGATTCTCCACAACTTAATTGGAGTCCCCAAGAACACCACAAAGATGCCACAAAGGCCTTGCCCTTGAAGATTCTCCACAACTTAATTGGAGTCCCCAAGAACACCACTAAGATGCCACAAAGGCCTAGAATCCGTCTAGGGTTCCAAGAACCAAAGAGTAACAACCTTCTTGCTTTCACCTCCACGAATCACCGTGGAGAACTCAAACCGATGCACCAAATGCAATGGCAAGAACACCACAAAGATGCTCAAGTCCTTCTCTCTCAAATTCCAACAAAGCTACAAAAGCTATTGGGGGAATAAGAGAGGAAGAACAAATAAGAGGAGGAACACCAAATTTCTCCAAGATCTAGATCTAGTGGATTCCCCTCACAAAGAGAGGGATTTGATTGGTGAAGATGTAGATCTAGATCTCCTCTATCTTTCTCTCAAATGGATGCAAGAATCATTGGAGGGAGAGGAAGATAGCAAGCTCAAAGAAGGTCAACAATGGAGGCAAAACGAGCTTAAACCGACCAGGAACTTTGGGGAAGAAGACCCCCTTAAATAGGGGCCAAAATATCTGACCGTTATGGCCAAAATCGCGTCCCGGCGGCAGTGCCGGAGTGCTCCCGGCGGCAGTGCCGGAGTGCTCCCAGCGGCACTGCCGGCCTCCCTGTTTATACCCAAACACCCGGTACGAAAACCTCAAGAACTTTTGCATCCGGACTCCGATTTCGATGATCTTGGGCTCGTTGGAATCACAACAACGAGCTCTACAACAATATGCATAGAAACATCATAGTCCAGCAAAGGAGGATAGAAACAAATGAATAAAGGTTTTACCTATCTAAAAAAGTCAAACCGGTAAAACCTCCAATATGGAAAATGCAACAACTTGTGTTAGGAAACTCGGATTTAGGTGAAACCAATTTTGTTGTAAAGAAGATGACAAGAGCTACCCCACAAAGAGTGAAAAGCTTAAGAACAAGTGGGGTAGGTTTTTCTATGTATTTTAGAGTGAAACCTTTCAATACGAGAAACCGAGAAAGACTCCAATATCGAAAACGCAACAAGAGATTCATGCGGAATCCGTTTTCGATGAACTAGAGCTTGTCATGAGAATAAGCACAAGTTCTAAAACATCACATGGATAAGATACAAATAACAACCAAGAAAGATGATGCAAGGATGCAAAGGTTTGAGCTCTCTCCGAATGATACGATCGAGTTACTCACTCGAGAGCCCTCTTGATAGTACGGCAACTAAACTATAAGCCGGTCTCCAACTACACTATGAGACCGGTGAGAAAGAAACCCTATCAAGATCAAACCTTATACTTGCGCATTCCACTTGAGCTCGATGATGATGATCTTGACCTCAACAAGATGGAACGCCTTTCTTGATTGTGCTTGCTTGACGAAGTCTTGTGGGTTGCTCCCCCATAATCCACCATGGGAGAGCTTCTTCTTCGGCGCAACTTCACATATCCATGATAACCATATGGATGGCAAGAGTCAATCAAAGGATCTCTTCTAGATGGCTCATCTTGAACTTGCACTTCATTTCTCCATGCTTCATCATATTGATGTCTTGAAGTAACTTGAGGGCTCACTTCATCTTCCATCTTCAAGACATACTTGACACTTGATATCCTTCATCAATTTCTTCTTATTGCAACCTTGAAGCCAACAAATGGTTCAAGAATTGCCTATGGACAACTCCTACAAATATAACTCAATGCAAACATTAGTCCATAGGGATTGTCATCAATTACCAAAACCACACATGGGGGCTCCATGCACTTTCAATCTCCCCCATTTTGGTAATTGATGACAATCTCTTTGAGAGGGTTTACATAAGGAATTTAAGTAACAAATAAGTTGAATATATAGAGCAAACTCCCCCATAATATATGCATGTGTGAATGATCTTGACTTTTATTGCATATATTGGCATTCAAAGCCTAGTGGAGTTTCCTCTAAATATTCAACTATGCAAAGCAACAAGATGCAATGCAATAAAGGCACATGCTTAAGCACAAAGCAAAGACATAACCAAATTCCCTTAAACCCTCTAAACTTCTCCCCCATTGGCACCAATTGCGGAAATGGGTGAAAAATTTAGAAGGCCAATATAGTGAGACTTCCTCCATAGCGTGTGCATTTCTCATAATTTGAGTGGAATCAAATGCACATATCCAATGACGAATATTCGGAAGGAATCACACTATAGATAGGATCAACGATTGCAAAAAGATAACAAAGTCTAGAAGCTTCAACAAATGAAGCAAGCAACCAAATGAACCACAAAGAGGATACCAAAAGAAAGATAGATATTATGATAAGATCAAGAAGATTGCTCTAAATAATATGAGGAAGCTTCCCAAGGTTTGTGCACAAAACTAGACAATTTGCATTGGAGTATAAAGTGCACAAACATGGAATCATCACTCCCATAATATCATTCAAAAACAAAAGATACCAAGTGAATCAAACTCTAATGATCACCACAAGATAGTGTTCTAAATCAAATGAGGAAGCTCCCCAAGGTACATGCATAAATTAAAATGTTGTATTTGAATACAATATGCATAACATGGAATCCTCACTCCCTCATTACCATTTAAAACACAAACATTTGCAATAGATCATAGATAGTAAAATAATCTTAACACTTGCAACAAACAAATAGTTGAGCAACAAGTAAGAGGCACCATTATAAAAAGGCTCAACCAAGAGGATATGTGAAAGGCATGATAAAGCATATTATAAGACTATTACAAGGATGAGCAAAAAGCATCATCATAGTCTTCAATGAATTATATTGCTTAGCATGACCAATCAACACGCAATAAATAAAAAAGATATCAAAAGGAGATGTATCATCTCTTATGTGTATAAGTTTCTCTAAGTGGGAAATATCACAAAGATATTTATCCACAAAGAAACATGCACACATAAAATAGATACGCAAGAAAAATAGTATGATATCCAAGACGAAGTCATGCAATATACCAATAAGAATTTTTGCTTAATAGCATGGCCAAAGGCTCAATTTTATCTTATTGTACATTCATGAACTTCAACCACAAACAACTAAAATACATCACAAATATCAACAAGGGATAGAAGATAGTTGGGATGCATTTGAGAAAGGCAACAAGTATCACAAACGGGGATACCAAAAGAAGTAACTAAATTTGCACTTTCATCTATATTGCACATGTGAGAGCCTTGAGGAATTGATATGCAATAAAATTGCTAGATAGGCATAGTTGGGATGGATGAATCATGAGCATGATTTAAAATACTTCCCAACAAATGCACTCATCTCAAATTACTCACATTCACAATAAAGAGGTTTCATTAAGACTTTTGCAAGAAGCACAACATTTGCAAATCAAGAGATTCATGCCAAGATGCAACCATAAGGTTGGATACAAGAAAAGTATGCATGAGAAGATACTTGTTACCAAGATAGCATTGGTGTGGATGTAGTAGATATGTGTTCGTTGATCATCCTATCTTGCCTCACGTTACCATTGAGTCACCACTTCTTTCCAAGAGTGAGACAAGCATTCAATGCATATCCATTGTACCTAACACAAAGGTAAGTACAAAATGGTCCCCAAACTAATTGGGTCCGAAGTAGTTAGACACACTACAACATATAGGACAAACTCCACAATTCTATGTGCATATAGATATGAAATTGAATTTCATGCACATCTTAGTCAAATTAGAATTTGATGGGAGTTTACCCTATATATTGGATCAAAGAAAGTGACACATGCCATAAGATATACATATATTAAATATGCATGCACAATACTTTCAAGAACCAAAGGAAGATACAATTTGGACAAAACACCAAATAAACCAAGAGACAATGGTTGTCCAAATTATATCAAAGAATCAAATCAACACAAGATTGACTCCAAAGACTTATCTCATTATAAGAAGCTAATTAAACCTAAGCACAAAGGAATGAGATAACCAACTCCCAAGAGAGCAAGGTTCCAACAAATAAACCAAACCCTCGACACTTTTTATGATGGCACAAAGTACCAAAAAGAAAATTTATGACTCCCAAAACCAAATTTTTGATAAAGATCAAGAGATGTTAAGCATTCTAACAAATATAGGAGAGCTCCCCCAAGATTAGTGCATTATCTAGGATTTTGCATATGAATACTAAATGCACAAAACTAGGATCATCACGCTACCTAAATCTACTAAAATGCTAAGAAAGTTTGAATAGACAAATTAGATCCATAAGATGCAAGGAAGACACATGGGAGTCAAAGCACAACACATTCATGGCAATAAATAAGACAATTTAAACACAAGAGCCAATGTAAATATGATCAATAAATTTCTACCCAATAATAGATTGCCAATTGTCCTAGGACAAGAGGTATTAGGAAATATTACCCGGTGGTAGTTTGTAAGTATACATAAGATCATATTTACAACGAATAAAGCATATAGTAAAAGATAAGAGTTAACCATCATGCAAAGAAAGTTTCTTGATAGCTTCATTTAGTCATACCAACATGCAAGGCAATTAATAGTATTCATACCAACATGCAAAGCAATTAATAGTATTCATACCAACATGCAAAGCAATTAATAGTATGACTTGAAGCACATGGTTTTCCAAAAATGTATTGAGGGACACGTTGTGAAAAACCATGCCAAGAAAAACTTTCACAAATAAGATCCACAAAGAAATTAGCAATGAAGCTTTTTAAGCAAATTGGAGCTTGTTTGAGCAAACATGCCACATAGGAGAAAGATAATTTACGATATCAATTCTATGTGACACAACCTCAAATGTTCACATTTTCTAGGCTTGTAATATGCACAAAGCTTATTACTCCCCCATAATGTGATAAGGAATTTATTTTCACAAGAGGCAAATAAGATCCAACTAGAGATATTAATGGACAATAGAATTTGAATTTCTCATGAATATGACATACCACATAGAGACTAGATAATCTTGCAATATAAATTCTAAGTGATATTCCTCATGTACACACATTGTTAGGATCATGAGATTCCCAAAGGACTATCACTTCCCCAAAATGGGATAGTCCATTAATTGCTCATAAGAGCCAAATAAGATACAACAAGATGCAAAGAGGCTCCAACACAAACACAAATACATGGTGTGCAACCCAACATGCATAGACTTGATTTCTCAAGAAAAGCAAGTAGGAAGCACAACATATACAAACACATGTTAGGAACAAAACTAACACATGCAAAGGGGCGAGTAACTTTCAATATAAATGAGTTGAGAACATGTTACCGCAAGGAGGAACATTGGATATATGATAGTAGCAAGATAATCAAAAGACTTGGCTTGATATAATATAAATGATGAAGATCCCTTAATTCTTCATGATGTAGCCAAGTCTCCAATGCCCTCCAACAAGCACCTATTGATCAAGCTTTGGATTGTTGGTCCCCAACTAAGTTGGGTCCTAAGAGGTTAGTCACAATAGGCTTGGCAACCCAAATGGTTCTTTTCTTGACCCCACTTTGAGCACCAACAAATTTGGCAAACACATTGCCACCCTCATCCTTACGAAGAGAATAAACATTATCAATGGTGTTCTCATGCATCCAAATAAGTTTTGGCTCTCAATAGCGGTAGTCAAGATTTCAAAGAAGTGGGAGCAAGCAATTTTATCTTTGCAAAGAACCTTGAATACATTCTTACCCTTATCGCGTAGAGAGACAACCCAATCCTCTTCTTCATATTCATCCTCATTCTTATCACCACGAGACATATTAGGTTCCATGGTAGGAGGTACCGTGGAACCCTTGGCCATAAGGCATATATGAGGACCGTGAGATAAAGATGAGGAGTTACTTGAGGCTCCTTTCAAGATCTTGTCTTGACCAATAGAATCTTTGGTTTCCTCTACATTGTTAGACACACAACAACTAGAGGAAATAGAATCATTTTTAACATGGCCACAAGACAATGCAAGCATATCATCATTAGATTTTTTCAAGCAACTTACACATGATATGCAAGGACTATCAACACAAGCATGTAAATCATTTCTAGTGCTAGATGTGTTTAAGTCCAAAGATGAAGCATTGCAATGAGATAGAGATGAAGAATCATCAAGAGTAAGCTCAATATCAATATTGCAATTTTCATCACCACTCACCATATCATTACCTTGTGTCTTACCACACTTTGGTGAAGTGGATGAAGATGAGACCTCATCACGGCCGGAAGTGGAAGCAATACAATCATCCTTACTAATATTGGACACATCATATTTATCTTGAATCTTTGTCCATAACTCATGAGCGCTCCAAAAAGGCAAGTATGGAAAAAGACCTACATCTCTCAAAGCATTCATAAGAACATAAGAAGCTTGAGAATTGAGATATAAATTTTTCTCATCCTCTAACGATAGATTTTGTGAATCCATAGGAGGAGAAAAACCTATATCTACAATTTTCTCCATAAGAGGGTCAATGTCCCGAAAATGACTAAGCATGCAAATTTTCCAAACATCATAATTTGTGCCATCTAATATAAGAGTGTTATCGTGCACTAATCCTCTAGCCGACATCTTTACTCTCAAGGCGGTGAAGCCTAAGAATGAGAGACCTTGCTCTGATACCAATTGAAAGGACACGAATGTCACCTAGAGGGGGGGTGAATAGGCGATTTAAAACTTTTACGAGATGGGCTTAACAAATGCGGAATAAAACTAGCGTTTACTTTGTCAAGCCCAAAGCCTATAAACTATGGTTCACCTATGTGCACCAACAACTTATTCTAAGCAATGGTTCACCTATGTGTACCAACAACTTATGCTAAGCAAGACAAGCAACTTATGTGATAGCACGATATATATATAACTTCAAGCACGATGGCTATCACAAAGTAAAGTGCATAAGTAAAGAGCTCGGGTATAGGAATAACCGAAGTGACGCGGAGACAACGATGTAGCCCGAAGTTCACACTCTTGCGAGTGCTACTCTCCGTTGGAGCGGTGTGGAGGACAAGTCACTCCAAATGCACGAGGGCCACCGTATTCTCCTCGAGAATTCCCACCAAAAGGGATGTCCTCGATCCACTATGGGACCTTAGGAAGGTCACCGAACCCGCACAAAGCTTGGGGCTATCTCCACAACTTAATTGGAGGCTCCCAACAAATTGCCACAAAGGCCTTGCCCTTGAAGATTCTCCACAACTTAATTGGAGTCCCCAAGAACACCACAAAGATGCCACAAAGGCCTTGCCCTTGAAGATTCTCCACAACTTAATTGGAGTCCCCAAGAACACCACAAAGATGCCACAAAGGCCTTGCCCTTGAAGATTCTCCACAACTTAATTGGAGTCCCCAAGAACACCACTAAGATGCCACAAAGGCCTAGAATCCGTCTAGGGTTCCAAGAACCAAAGAGTAACAACCTTCTTGCTTTCACCTCCACGAATCACCGTGGAGAACTCAAACCGATGCACCAAATGCAATGGCAAGAACACCACAAAGATGCTCAAGTCCTTCTCTCTCAAATTCCAACAAAGCTACAAAAGCTATTGGGGGAATAAGAGAGGAAGAACAAATAAGAGGAGGAACACCAAATTTCTCCAAGATCTAGATCTAGTGGATTCCCCTCACAAAGAGAGGGATTTGATTGGTGAAGATGTAGATCTAGATCTCCTCTATCTTTCTCTCAAATGGATGCAAGAATCATTGGAGGGAGAGGAAGATAGCAAGCTCAAAGAAGGTCAACAATGGAGGCAAAACGAGCTTAAACCGACCAGGAACTTTGGGGAAGAAGACCCCCTTAAATAGGGGCCAAAATATCTGACCGTTATGGCCAAAATCGCGTCCCGGCAGCAGTGCCGGAGTGCTCCCGGCGGCAGTGCCGGAGTGCTCCCAGCGGCACTGCCGGCCTCCCTGTTTATACCCAAACACCCGGTACGAAAACCTCAAGAACTTTTGCATCCGGACTCCGATTTCGATGATCTTGGGCTCGTTGGAATCACAACAACGAGCTCTACAACAATATGCATAGAAACATCATAGTCCAGCAAAGGAGGATAGAAACAAATGAATAAAGGTTTTACCTATCTAAAAAAGTCAAACCGGTAAAACCTCCAATATGGAAAATGCAACAACTTGTGTTAGGAAACTCGGATTTAGGTGAAACCAATTTTGTTGTAAAGAAGATGACAAGAGCTACCCCACAAAGAGTGAAAAGCTTAAGAACAAGTGGGGTAGGTTTTTCTATGTATTTTAGAGTGAAACCTTTCAATACGAGAAACCGAGAAAGACTCCAATATCGAAAACGCAACAAGAGATTCATGCGGAATCCATTTTCGATGAACTAGAGCTTGTCATGAGAATAAGCACAAGTTCTAAAACATCACATGGATAAGATACAAATAACAACCAAGAAAGATGATGCAAGGATGCAAAGGTTTGAGCTCTCTCCGAATGATACGATCGAGTTACTCACTCGAGAGCCCTCTTGATAGTACGGCAACTAAACTATAAGCCGGTCTCCAACTACACTATGAGACCGGTGAGAAAGAAACCCTATCAAGATCAAACCTTATACTTGCGCATTCCACTTGAGCTCGATGATGATGATCTTGACCTCAACAAGATGGAACGCCTTTCTTGATTGTGCTTGCTTGACGAAGTCTTGTGGGTTGCTCCCCCATAATCCACCATGGGAGAGATTCTTCTTCGGCGCAACTTCACATATCCATGATAACCATATGGATGGCAAGAGTCAATCAAAGGATCTCTTCTAGATGGCTCATCTTGAACTTGCACTTCATTTCTCCATGCTTCATCATATTGATGTCTTGAAGTAACTTGAGGGCTCACTTCATCTTCCATCTTCAAGACATACTTGACACTTGATATCCTTCATCAATTTCTTCTTATTGCAACCTTGAAGCCAACAAATGGTTCAAGAATTGCCTATGGACAACTCCTACAAATATAACTCAATGCAAACATTAGTCCATAGGGATTGTCATCAATTACCAAAACCACACATGGGGGCTCCATGCACTTTCAGTATTGCATACCCGCGCACTTGTTTTTCTATTTCACCAGGTATTAGATATCTGCATACTTGTTTTTCTTTTTCACCGGGTATTCCATACCCACACAATGGTTTTGCTTTTTTACGAAGTGTTGGATACCCTAAGGCAAGATGAATGTCTATTGTGCCACCCATACATGATAATGACTAGCGACTTGTGGTATTAAAGGTAGTCTAACTATGACATACCTGCATACCTATTTTTTTCCCGGGTATTAGATACCCACACAATATTTTAGCATTTAACCAACTGTCGGATACCTAAGACAAGCCAAATGAGTAATATGTCACCTTACATGCAACACAAATAATTAATGACTCGTGGTGCTCATGGTTGTCTTTACATATCATATTGACATATTTTGTGCATAAATACCCACACACCGTTTAGGTATATACTCAAACAACAACCTATTGCATTTTTGTATTTTATGGTTAAATGCCAAGTCATGTTTATGACCACCCCTCAACCCCCCCCCCCCCGGTTATCCGTAGGTATCAGGTGAGCACCAAGCTGATACACGTCGAAACCCATGGGTGCAACACTATGATCATTTAAAACTATAAATAATAAGGAGGGGTTGTTTCTTTTTCTAGCATGGCTTATTTAATCCAACATCCGAATTTCCTATATTTTCCTATATATACTTGTCACATAGATGGACAAAAGGTATGATATCCAAGGTATGTAATACTCATTCAAGATTAAAAATGTATGATAGCCTGGGATGCAAAGGTGCCCGATGAACCGCACACCCTGTCTCAGATCCCGATCCCCCTCCCCTCGGCCACCTCCTCCCACTTCAGATACGCGAGCAAGCCATCGGCGGTGGTAGTTGACACCAAGCAAGCGTGTACCATTTCCCACATTGCCTCCGGCAACCTGACAACAACTCCCCAAGCAAGCACCTCCTTCGCCTAGCGATGCGTGTAAAGGCAAGCCGACAGTTGGTAGCCGGCGCGATGGAGCTCGTGGCTTTCATTGTCACCGCCTCGGGAAACACTGGCCTAAATAACCACGATGTGTCGCCCTCGTACTATAATGACGCAACTCAAGTTCATCACGCCTAGTTTTACCTTGGTATTGCATACCCGCAGACTTGGCGCAAGGTCTAAACCTACAGCCGCTGATCATTTAAAAGTTAGAAAAAAACGAGGTAGAGTCTTTTGAAATTTGGGTCTGCATATCACTAACTAATATTACATACCTAAGATGATAAATTATTGTCAGTATATTTCAATAAATTAAAATTTAAACTATCCTTGTATTTGTGGGTATGTCATACCCGCATATTATATCCAAATGTTTGTTTTATGAAATTCGTGAGTATGTACCACGTAATCTTAATGAAACATTCACAGAAACATATTCAACTTGGATATAAATAATGAATACCCACATTATACATATCCAAGTTAGATATACTCAAGTTATTTATAGCCAAGGTATATATACATACCCAAGTTTTATATGCACAATACTTTTACATACCTAAGGTATACAAAGAATTTCCAAGGTATGTCATGTAACAAAGCATTTGCAGGTATGCTACTCCTAAGAGTTATCACGTACGCAGAACATGTATATATATATCTAAAAAAATCTGGTATGTATACACCTTGGATATGTTTGGAAACGTATACATACCTAGGATATTTATGGTAGACCTAAGAATTTTTTGGTCTTGAAATTAAATTTCTAGGTATGTACATACCCAAGAAATTTCAAGGTATGTCATATAAAAAAATAAATTACATGTATGAAACTCCAAAGAAATATTGCATACCCACGTGGAACCCTCCTATTTATCATTTAGAAATAATTGTTACATTTTAGGAAAAGGCATCTCGGCTCACTACATACCTCAATTGCAAGTATTCCACAAAGGCAACAATTATGGGGCCTTAAATTTCTAGCATGTACATCCTGCATGCATGGCGATGGAAAAATCTTCCATAGAAAAAACGGCTGGCAGTTTCCATATATACATTAATTAGCAGTCCACACATTATTTCCTAATCAATAGATTCTAAACGGGTAGACCCATTAGCTTTTAGTACCAATAGAGCAACACGTATCTAAATGCAATCTGGTGGTGGAGAGGTATGGAGCATGGGCACCATGGTGCCCGTATATATATATATATATATAGAGGACATATTCATACTACACCCGGGTGTAGTTACACCCACGCGTGTTTCTCATAATCTAGAGAATATCTATCATACCGGATAGTATGTACATGTAGTATGAAGTATATAAAACTATTTTGGAAGTATATATACTACTTTGCAGACAGTATGTAAATTTTTTTACGTAGACTCATTTTATACGTATACATATGCATGTATTTCGGATATATAGTGCAAACTATGAGTTCACTTGCATTTTTTTCACAAAACTTTATTTGGAGTATCTTAGATATAGTATACGAACATAGTCAAACCGATAAAGTATCATAGATACTTCCGTATGGTAGTATATTAGACATGGGTGTAACTACACCCAGGGGTAGGAAGTATTTATCCTATATATATATATAGGTCTGCTATTCTCGAACCGGTTATTCTCGAACCCTTTCTGAATTTCCCGTTTCTTTACATGTGAACTTCTCGACGGAACACTGGAATTGCCTGATTTGACGGATAGTGTTTTGAGGATGATTTTCGAACCGTATATCGGATTGATGCATATGATATAGCGTTGGAAAAGTATGGAAATTGCGCAACTTTTTCATTCAGAAGCTGTTCCGAAATTCTTCATGGTTCAAAAATAATTTCCAATATACTAAACTCTATTTCGCGGTATTCACAGTTTTCGTACAGTTTTTTGGCTGTTATTCTCAAACCATTCGTCGGATTTATGCATGTGATATACCGTTAAAAACGTATGAAAATTGCGCATATTTCTTATTCAGATTGTTTCCCCAAAAAAATTACGGTTTAGGAGCAGTTTTATAAATACTCAAATCTGTTTTCGCGAACTTCTTCGATTTCGTACTATTTTTTTAGCTATTTTCAAACCGTTTGCCAGATTGAGGTGTGTGATATACCAGTGGAAACGTGTGCAAAATGCGCAAATTTTTCGTAGTGAATAATTTTCCAAATTATTAACAGTTTAAAAGTAATTTTATAAATACTAAAAATAGTTATGGTCACCGGCACGCCAACGATTTGAAATTAACACACCATCGGTAGCCGGGAGAGGCAGGCCAACATGTTGTTGTGAAATTACACTCATATTGGTGTTAACTACTCAAGAAGGGGATCAATTTGGTCAATCAGAGCTCGTATGGACGAATTTTGCATGTAGGATTTCCGCCCGGTAAAAATAGAGTATGTGAACAACCCCGAGATGCAACTGAACTTCGCGACAAGTGTTAGTGAACTTCCGGTCCTGAATTATGATATACTGCACAAAGGATTTCCGCTTGTAAAAATAGTCTACGTGAACTACCTCCTACATGCTTGTATAAATGCATGATATATTGCAGGTTCTGATGCATTCCCTCAGAAGTTCCTCTCTGTAGGCAAAACTGTGTAAAGTTGCAAGCTTCTCTGTATTGTGTTTGGAGCTTAGAATTCCAGTACGCTCTGCTTTGGCTACTGCCTCCTTTCTTTCTTACTTTTTGTGTTAAAAATATTAGCATGTAAATTATATAGTGAACTTTCTTAAGCTCTAAGTGTGGATTTACGTTTTGCTATTTACTGTTGGAGAGTGAATTTCTGATACAGAGCTTGTTTAATTAACCTCTTTTATTTGTTAAATATTTAAATCTTCTACTACAGACTTGCTCTAAAGAACAACCTGGACTATTGGCTCGAGAATTTTGTCAACAAAAAAGCAAACTTCCAGTGTTGTAGTTGGACAGTAAAATAAATGGGGTGGAAATAAACTTCCAATAAAAGGCGAACTGCCCGTACATGCTAAATGAATTTCATGACAAAGACCAAGTTTTCGGACTGAAAAAGTGAACTCACGGTTTTCGTAAAATGAACTGTTTCCATGTTGTACAATGATCCACTTACATTCGCTCGCGATGTTGGCAAACAACCAACAGGCCAAGAATAACATGAAGCAAATCCGGTTCACACCACTGATCTAATTTCTCAAGCAAAACAACAAATTGACCTCTCTAAACTACTTGTTCTCTGGACTTCACAAATCTGCCCTCCCGAACTTCACACCTCCAGCACGCCAAGGGCAAAGCATGCTCCCACAAGGCACAGCTGCGCTGTAAAAGGTGAACTCCCGAGCGCATAAGGCAGGGGCGGATTGCACTTGTTCGAGCTTGCAACACCGCCTGTTGATCAGCAGCAGCGAGCTCACAGGACAATGGACATCTTTCTTATCCCAAATTATCACCATCCCACACCAAACTGCAATAGGAAAAGAACAACATCAGGTTGATTGCCACCGTACAAAAAATATATGCTGGTAAACCAAATATTGTATTTGCTATTATAAGAGAAATTGGAAATGTCATTTCATCTATTCCAAACTGGATACTTGTATCAGATCTCACTTAGGCATTATAGAACAAAAATAAAATTGAGCGACATAGAAGGGAACTTGACAATAAAAGGTGAAGTGCACTTAGTAGCAAAATCAAAGACTGAAATTATTGCAGGCACAGTGCAAGTTGCCAGAATAAAATCGCCAACAGATCAACACTACCATTCACGTCGAATAAAGTGCGACCTTTTTTTTGCCGAGTGAACTGTCTACGTCGAATTAGTGAACTGCTTTAAATACTGCTATTTTGAAGTATTTTCAATTAGAGTTAATACAAATACAGCTGGTCAATAAACCTTCAACTTTTACGCGGATAAACTAAACTTCATGACAATATAAAGCCTTACTTCAATAGAGAGAGAAAGTCAACTTCAGTAATAAAATGAACTTGCCCAGAAAATGAACTCACATACAAGAGTAAACGAACCTGAGACGACAATGTTCGTCGGCTAACACGGAGCTATTATGTGCACAGTACAACTATTATGTGTAGAAGAAACTCAATTCACTCCTAGAACAATATGTGCAGAAGAAAACCAAAGTAGCAACCACAGTTCATATTGATCAGCACCAGGAATAGCAAGCTGACCTGGGCATGGGAGACTCAACTCTAGTAGCAGAATTGTTCCATAACACCTTCCTGCTCTGATGGTTTCGATCGCCAACACCTTTTGCATGGGATTCAGTGTGAGAATCCTACACAAAGCATCGCGCTCAACTCTGGTGACTTGTTGCCTGCACGGTGGGCTTCAGGCCGCAACAGTCTGAACTTCCCCAAAATCAGTATTGAGCTTCATGGCACATGACGGACTGGAGTCTCACAAGAACAATTCACCTCATAGCACCGAAACTCCCCCTTCACTATAACTAGTGGGTACCCTCCAAGAGAATCCAAAGCGCCATTTTGCGTGGGAGAGATGGTACCAGTCGGAGGAGCACGCACCTGCTCACAGAAGGTATCGGCCAGGGAATCAGCGACACAGGGCCCTGTTCAATAATTTTAGGACATGACCGCCACCAGCGCGACATGCTACTGCAGAAATCTGCCACGCCAACAAATGGAAGAAAATAGGTTCATCAGTTTGTATCAAAGGAAGAAAATAAGAGAAGAGAATCTAGATGTATTATACAGAGAAGCTACAGCGAACATGCATGGGAGCTAGAATGGAGCACAAAATACACAACAACTTGTTAATGGCCAAATCAAATATAAGCTCACAGCCGCAGGCATTCCGAACCAATTAAACAACAGCCTGTTAATGCATCAACCTATGTTGGACTAACTGAACTTCTCCAATGTATAAAAGTGAACTTATGCACTGTATATAAAGTGAATTTACAGCAATCAACTAATGTTTAGTTCAAATCAATAATACATTGCTTTCAAATAAAATGAACTTGGCGAGAAAATGAACTTGGCCATGTAAACAATATGAACTTTTTTTCTTCTACATCGCAAATCAATGTACCTTTTTTTAAATATAAGATATCATGCATAGCAATAATCTTTGTATGCAACAATATGAATGGACTCCAGTATATTTATATATGACAAACTTCTGGTGTACAAAGAGCGATTTTCGTATGTTTCTCTGTTATTGTATAAAGTGAACATGCTAGCAGTGGAGATCGACGGAGCTTGTGTAATGAACTTCCTGCACTCACATAATGAACTATGAACTTCTTGTATTCACATTCTTGCTCATGAAATGAACCACACAACAAACTAGCATCCAAACCATCTGTTTTTATTTCTATACTGGTAGAGAAGGAACAATACAGGTTTAGCTTCATGTCATTCAAAATTAGCAACATATACGAACTTCCGGATATGAAAATAGTGAATTTCGTGAAAAAATAAACTTGTAGAATTAACTTCCTACAATTTTGAGTGCTGGCAGAGAAGGCTTATTCTATGATACAAAAGAAAAGTATGTCAAGAACTGCCATTACCTATTAATCATAATAGTATAATACAACCGCAATGTTTCATTCCTGTGTTTTATCCAAACTCCGCTGCTTTTCCACCTCTCCCAGATCTTATAGCCTTACAAATAGCAAAAAATAGAGTATCCAAAAGCATTCCTTTACACCTGCACATCAGAGATGCAAGGAAGTAATTTCTTGAAATCGGAAAGTGAACTTCAGAAATGACTGTTGTGTGCTGCAATTATCCAAACTTTGCCTAACCAGAATGCTACTACTCCCTACACGTAAGGTAAAAAATGTAACACAATTCATAGACATCATTATTAGTTCAAGTAGCATCAGCATACCAATGTGGACGAAATAGGAAAGATAGCGTAGAGATGAGTTAAGATATTTAAAGTTCAGACCATTCAGTGAAAGATCAAAATAAACCTTGAAATTAAACACGGACGGACAACACTCACCGACTATATAAAGCTGAACTTTCACACCGAGAGAAAGTGAACTTCCATTGTGGTTTGGCTGAAAAAATAGTTGATGAGGCAACTCCCGTGAGAAAATAGACAAACTTCCCCATGGAGTATTACCGGATATAGCATAGTAGGCTTGATCAAGTGGTGTACCTTACATATAACAAAAAAAGGTAGCATAAGGATACTAGTAGACAGTGGTAGATGGTCAAGAGCAAATGAAATACTAGATAATGCTTTTGTACATCAAAACAAGAATGAGCTCCTCAACAATATGCATTTTTGTTCAAATGAACTTCATTTTATTTGCGGAGTGAACTTCACTTTTACAAAAGTGAACTCACCATTACCATTTAGTTTGCTTCATAGAAAAATGAAATGAATTTTCACGGTGTGCAAATTGAGCTTCCCATTATGTCCGAAGTGAACTATCCAACAAAAGTGAAGATGGTTTGATTATATTTGAACCCCAATGCAGCAGCCAGGTGCTCGGTCAGCCCCAAGAAGACCTACTACACTGATTTGCTACGGAATGAAGTGTGAACTTCCAGAAATGAAGATAAATTATCACGAATATTGAACATAAATATCAAATTGATCCATCTGCACTTCCCGAATGCAAATAATGCACTTCCAATAAAGAAAATAAAAATATGGAGGACGAGACCAACAAAAGACTAGTAATAATCAATAAACTAGCATTTGATTGCCTTCAGGTTCTAGCACAGAAACTCGGTAGCAACTTCTTAGAAACTTTTTCACAACTATACCCATTTGTGTCCATACTGCAGGTATGTGCAAGTGCAATGATTTACTTTAACATTCTAAAATTTTATCACTTCGAGTGAACTGCCCGGATGTATGGAGTGCACTTCCCTGATGTATATGATGCTGACACGTTGACACCAACGGATCCGCAGGATGTAGATCACCGTTGAACCTCCACCAAGTACCCCAAACACCATCTTAAGAGAGCTCTAAGTATTGTCATATTTACTTCCTGGAATAAAAGGTAGAGTATACCTGCATCAGTGCAATGGTTATACTTAGTTTGTAGAGACTATGGTTAGGACCAGAAGAGACAAGAAATTGAATATTAAGATTGAAGAAACAAAGGTAGCTTCTAAATATCTCACGTAAATAAAACTACAGGGGCACAGTAGTGCTAATAATAATAATGTGAACTTCTTTTTCTAATTTACCAGTCACATAAATATATCCCCATATGCCTTTTACTCTATTTTGCTTATGAATCAAAAGGTGAACTTCCAAATAATAATCTAGTAACAATTCACTCACAGCCATTGTACACTAAAAATGGAAGTAGTATTAACATTTTTCTTAAACGATCTCCAATGAACATGTCATTTATACCTTTAATCGTCAAGTTGATTGTTTCTACTGAAGAGAAACCTCTGTTTATGTACTGCAAGTCTATAAAAACTATTGCATATACAAGAACCATCCATGCCGCAGCCACAAACATCACAAATATTCTATCTAGCAGGAATATATAAACTGAAAATAGCAGTAGTTGTGAACTTCATGAATTACGAGAAGTGAGCTTCACATACTAGGAGAAGTGAGCTTCACAGATGAGAAGAAGTGAACTCATATATTTTTGATAAGGTTCTATTTATTTTTGCCATAAAAATCAGAGAAGACATGTTTCAATTTTAATCGATGGTAGCCTGTAGTTTTATTTTGCCAATATACCATATCAATGAGCGTATAATTTAAACCATAATAGCAAGATGATTGTCGACTCTATTTTATTTCTTTTCGCATAAGGAACATCTGTTTTTTATGTACTGAACCAGTATTGAACAAAGAGTTAACTTCCCAAACTACTGCAAAACCAAAAAAAGTTATCTTATTTTTAATTAAGAGCATAACAGAGAGAGACAAAATATTGTGGAAAATATTTCCAGAAACATAACTCATATTTTTGGTATAAAAGCTAACACCTGTAGGCCACAAATTTTACTTATTTGCACATACACAGAACTGTAGGATAACGTTGCATAGAAAACAAAAATTTTCCTACCGCGAACACGCAATCCAAGCCAAGATGCAATCTAGAAGACGGTAGCAACGAGGGGATGATCAAGACTAACCCTTGAAGAGATTCCAAAGCCTGTAAGAGTAGGCTCTTATTGCTGCGGTAGACGATCACTTGCCGCTTGCAAAAGCGCGTAGAAAATCTTGATCACGATCGGTTCCGGCGCCACGAACGGGCAGCACCTCCGTACTCGGTCACACGTTCGGTTGTTGATGAAGACGACGTCCACCTCCCCGTTCCGGCGGGCAGCGGAAGTAGTAGCTCCTCTTGAATCCGACGAGCACGACGGCGTGGTGTCGGTGGTGGTGGAGAAATCCGGCGGAGCTTCGCTTAAGCGTGCGGGATGTGGTGGAGGAGAAAGACCGCTAGGGTTTGGGGAGAGAGAGGGGGTTGGGCGCCGGCCCTCTAAGGGGTGCGGCCAAGGCTGAGCCAAAGAGTGGTCAGCCCCCTCTCTATGCCCCTCATTATATAGGTGGAAGCCCCAAGAGTTCCAGTCCAAGTCTTCGAATAAGACCCCAACACTAAAACCTCCCATATGTGGGAAACCTACTCAAGGAGGGAGTCCTACCCAAGGTGGGACTCCCACCTTTCCTTGAGGTGGGTTGGCCGGCCACCCTAGGGGAGTCCACCTTGGACTCCTCCCCTTTAGGGTTGGCTGGTCATGCAAGTGGAGTCTCTTTGGGACTCCACTTTCCAAAGTGCCATTCTTCCGGACTTTTCTAGAACCTTCTAGAACCTGCCATAAATGCACCGGATCATTTCCAAACTTGGAATATGACTTCCTTTATATGAATCTTATTCTCCGGACCATTCCGGAACTCCTCGTGATGTCCGGGATCTCATCCGGGACTCCGAACAAATATTTGAACTCCATTCCATATTCAAGTTCTATCATTTCAACATCCAACTTTAAGTGTGTCACCCTACGGTTCGTGAACTATGCGGACATGGTTGAGTACTCACTCCGACCAATAACCAATAGCGGGATCTGGAGATCCATAATGGCTCCCACATATTCAATGATGACTTTAGTGATCGAATGAACCATTCACATACGATACCAATTCCCTTTGTCACGCGATATTTTACTTGTCCGAGGTTTGATCTTCGGTATCACTCTATACCTTGTTCAACCTCGTTTCCTGACAAGTACTCTTTACTCGTACCGTGGTATGTGGTCTCTTATGAACTTATTCATATGCTTGCAAGACATTAGACAACATTCCACCGAGAGGGCCCAGAGTATATCTATCCGTCATCGGGATGGACAAATCCCACCGTTGATCCATATGCCTCAACTCATACTTTCCGGATACTTAATCCCACCTTTATAACCACCCATTTACGCGAGTGGCGTTTGATGTAATCAAAGTACCTTTCCAGTATAAGTGATTTACATGATCTCATGGTCATAAGGACTAGGTAACTATGTATCGAAAGCTTATAGCAAATAACTTAATGACGAGATCTTATGCTACGCTTAATTGGGTGTGTCCATTACATCATTCATATAATGATATAACCTTGTTATTAATAACATCCAATGTTCATGATTATGAAACTAATCATCCATTAATCAACAAGCTAGTTTAAGAGGCATACTAGGGACTTCTTGTCTACATATGACACATGTACTAATGTTTCGGTTAATACAATTATAGCATGATATATAAACATTTATCATAAACATAAAGATATAAATAATAACCACTTTATTATTGCCTCTAGGGCATATCTCCTTCAGTCTCCCACTTGCACTAGAGTCAATAATCTAGTTTACATTTGTAAAGATGTAACACCTTGGCCTTCTGGTGCTTTATCATGTATTGCTCACGGGAGAGGTTTTTAGTCATCGGATCCGACACGCTCGAAACGTATGTATTTTGTAATTCATTTGCGTCTCAACGCATCACTCATTTCCAAATGAGTTGGCATTAAATATGTTTGATCTTCGGTGGAACCTTAATTCCGCTGTCCGAAATATGTCACTAATATTGTCACACACAATATAGCTTCAAAGTTCGACTCGTCGGAACTACACCAAATTCTCAAAGAACCTCTTGACTTAACATCCTTTGTCATTGTCAAAATAATGACATACTCGCCTTCTTTTGTAGAATCTGTCACAATATTTAGAACTCTTCTAAATCTAGCATAGACAACTTCTAGCTCATTGTGCTACCTTTTAAACAACACTTAGTCTAATTTG
The DNA here is from genome assembly GCF_022539505.1 of Lolium rigidum. NCBI lineage: Eukaryota > Viridiplantae > Streptophyta > Magnoliopsida > Poales > Poaceae > Lolium > Lolium rigidum. Next base: position 242,146,638 of record NC_061508.1, on the reverse strand, counting down.
AGATTGAAATTATATTTTATATGTGACAAAACCAATATCGGTGTAACACCTTACAGCGATTTGTTTGTCATTTCTTCATACAAAAATATATATATATATATCCTTAGTTCTTCTAAAGTACTCAAGGATATTCTTACTCGTCGTCCAATGATCATCATATGAATCATTCCGGTATATGCTCATAACACTTTATAGCACATGATATCCGATTGTGTACATATTATTCGTGATCTATAATCACTCATGTGTTTTTACTCATTGAGTGTCGGATACACTCAAGTCTTGTTAAACCTTCACATGACAAGAACATTTTCTTAATATTTCTATATTGAACTACTTCAATATCCATCATATGTACTTTGACTTAAACTTATTTATGTGTTTCAATCTATCTTCATAGATCTTGACACTAAATTTGTTTCGATCCATATCCTTTCATTGAAGTTAATTCTCAATGAAACCTTTTTAATCAAGTATATAATTACATCATTTATAACCAACTATATGTCACCTACATAAAGTATTATAAATGTGTCTTAGCGCTCCCACTTAATTTCTTGCAAATGCAAGCCTCTTCATCGTCTCCGATGAAATCAAAAACTCTTTGACTATTTCATCCGGTGAAGATTCCAACTCCGTGATACTTACTTCATCCAATTGAAGCTTGTATACCTATCTAGTATTCCACGGACCAGCAAAACTCTTGGTTGTATCTTGTATACATACTTCTGTTAAGTAGTGTATTTTGCCATCCTACTAGCATATCTCATAAAAGAAATATGTAGTGATTATTAGAATAATCCACATAGACTATAAGCATTGCTACGGAAGATCTAATCTTATCGTATTCAACTCTTTGAACTTTGTCGTAAACAATTTTTCGATAAGTCAAGCTTTCTTCAAGGATATTTCATCCAAGTCTATCAATTTCATAGATCCATTTACTTTCATAAAGTATTCATCTATCTTGGATTTCATGGCGCATGGCCATTTTAACGGAGTCGTGGCCCATCATAATTTCTTTGTTTTGTAGTTGGTTTATCATTGTTCAAAATCAATCCTTTGTCCACAAATCATTTATTTGATCACAAAGTAAACCATACCTACAAGGTTCAATATGTACTTCGATCTCCATGGCTAAAACACTTTGTAGTCATAGGAGCCATGATCGTCGTGGCCGCTTCCGGAACCAATTCCGATGCTGCGCTACTCTGATCATTATGCTCAGGTTCATAAACCTTATCAAGTTCTATTGTCCTCCCACTCAAAAACTTCGCTAGAAACAATTTCTTGGAAATAAGAAACATTCACAAACACTTTTGTCTTTGTTTCCATTGTGGGAATAATTCCCAATCAATTCTTTGGGATAACCAACAAAGACATTCATCCGATTTTGGTTGTAAACTTATTTACTTATGCTGTGCATACCAAAATTTAAGAAAAGACTATTAGGGTTTATACCCATGTCATAAATCGTATGATGTCATTTCAAAGGATCATGATGATGCTCTATTCAGTGTAAAGCGGTAGTCTCGAAAGCATAATTCACAAAAATATAATGGCATTAATATTTTATCTCATCATTGACCCAACTAGGTTTGGATACATCTCTCGGATACTTCATCATCACTATGATACTCCAAGAAATGTGAGTTGTAGAACAATTTCATAACTCTCTTAGATGTTCGCTAAAACTAGTAATTCAAATATTTCCACTATGATCCAATCATAGATATTTGACTTTTCTATTACGATGATTTCTACTTCATGCTGAAATTTATTTGAATCCATTCAAATGTTTCAAACTTCTTCCTTATCGAATATATCCACATATATATACTCAATTCATTGTTCAAAGTTTTCATGAAGTAGAAGAATCTCCCGCACACAACTATGCCCAATGAACCACATACATCATCATGTATTTTTCCACTAAGTTAGTTGCCCGTTCAACTTTTGGCCTATGAACGGTATTTTAGTCATTCTCTTTTAGAAAAGATTTGCAAGCGCCAAACGATTCAAAAAATCAAATGACTCCAAAAATCCATTTGCATGGAGTTTCTTCATGCGTTCCTTTCCAACATGACCTAAATGGCGGTTCCACAAATAAGTGGAATTCAAATCATTTGCCTTATGGCATTTTAGCGTCAGTGCTATGTATGTGTGTTTCACCATTAAGATTTATAATAACTTATCCATCGTACATGGAGTAATGTCATAATTTAAACAACTCATTGTTTTCATTTGACCAGAGCAAAATAACAATTATTAAGTTCTTTATTATAAATTCTAAGGGCTAGATAGAATGCCAACGATGAACATAATAACACTTTATTTTTGTTCCAGGCGTGCATTCCTATCATATTCCTTGTCACTCACTTAGGCCATTGAATTCTTGTATTGCGTTGTTTTTGTATGACTCTTCATACCAACCAATATAGTACTAATACCCAAGAATTTCATAGTGTGACTTAACTAGGAATACAACCATAACATGTATATCATGTATATACACCTGAGCTAGACTTTCTAGTCTTTTCTTTCTTTCTGCCAAAAATCTTTTGTAGTTTCTCTTTTAGCTTTCCTCATTATTCAGAAAAACACTTCAACATCAACAACTTCTAGGTTTGTTGGTCAAATACCAATAACCTTGAGGTTCTTACTTTGAAGTTGATCATCATATGATAAGTGTTCTAGATTTCACATATTAGTAACTATGATGAACAATTTCACTCATAATTTTATCCATCAATTCATGACAACTTTTTGAGACCATGTCGGTACATGCTAGGCTCATAAAGTTTAACCTTAGTATTCGCATGTGCAAATCAGGCTTGCACCCATTGTAAGCACACGTAGAATCTATAACACCCGATCATCACGTGATGCTTCGAAACGACGAGTCTTAGCAACGGTGCATACTAAGGATGATAACTTCATGGATATGCGAATATCATTAGTGCCCCAATAGCTGGAGGATTGTGACGTCTGGCGTCTTCAACCTTCATACATTCCCATAAAACTTATGAGTTTATGTAGTCTCACCAAATTATATTCTATCATCTTGCAATAAGGTCTTAGATATCACATATATCTCATACCTTGATTATTTCCGAAAACTAAATTTTCAGCTCCTTATTTTTCAAACATATTTGAACTTTCAAGTTTCACGGAGACAAGATAACTTTAGGTACTAATTGAAACCATAGCTCTTTGAATCAACAATGTGAGGTTTACTAAAAGTTTGCAATAGGACTTAATCAATTCTTGATTCTTTAACAATACGGTACCAATCCGTAAAGTTTCTTGTCGATTTTAACAAGTATTTCTATCTCAATAACAAGACTAGCGCATAGTAGTAAACGGATGCCAATACTACAAAATTAATTCAAAATACTACTCGGACTATGTTTATGATAATTAGTTCATGTTTTAATCTAATTACTAATGAACTCCCACTTAATACAACATCCCTCATAGTTGTTAAGTGGTACACGATCCAAATTCACTACACCAAAAACCGATCATCACGTGAGATGATGTAGCTTCAATGGTGAACATCAACATGTTGATCATATCATCCATATGACTCGTGTTCAACCTTTCGGTTTCCGTTGTCCCGAGGCCATGTCTCGTACATGCTAGGCTCGTCAAGCAAACCCAAGTATTCCGCGTGTGCAACATGGCTTACACCCGTTGTATGTGAATCGTTGAATCTATCACATCCGATCATCACGAGATGCTTTGAAACGACGAACTGTTACAACGGTGCATACGAGGGGAGAACACTTTATTATCTTGATATTAATGTGAGGGATCATCTTATAATGCTACCGTCGCGTTCTAAGCAAAATAAGATGCATAAAAGGATTAACATCACATGCAATTCATATGTGATATGATATGGCCCTTTTGTCTTTGCGCCTTTGATCTTCATCTCCAAAGCACGGACATGATCTCCATCATCAACGGGCATGATCTCCATCATCGTCGGCGTAGCGTCAAGGTTCATGGCGCCGGCTTCATGGTTGTTCACCTCATGTAGCAACTATTACAACTACTTTGAAATACTACTCAACATGAAAATTAAAGACAACCATAAGGCTCCCGCCGGTTGCCACAATACAATAATGATCATCTCATACATATTCATCATCACATTATGGCCATATCACATCACCAAACCCTGCAAAAACAAGTTAGACGCTCTCTAATTTGGTTTGCATATTTTACGTGGTTTAGGGTTTTCGATATAGATCTAATCTACCTACGAACATGAACCACAACGTTGATACTAATGTTGTCAATAGAAGAGTAAATTGAATCTTTACTATAGTAGGAGAGACAGACACCCGCAAAGCCTCTTATGCAATACAAGTTGCATGTCAAACGAGGAACAAGTCTCATGAACGCGGTCATGTAAAGTTAGTCCGAGCCGCTTCATCCCACTATACCGCAAAGATGCAAAGTACTCAAACTAAAGATAACAAGAGCATCAACGCCCACAAAACCATTGTGTTCTACTCGTGCAACCATCTATGCATAGACACGGCTCGATACCACCGTAGGATAACGTTGCATAGAAAACAAAAATTTTCCTACCGCGAACACGCAATCCAAGCCAAGATGCAATCTAGAAGACGGTAGCAACGAGGGGATGATCAAGACTAACCCTTGAAGAGATTCCAAAGCCTATAAGAGTAGGCTCTTATTGCTGCGGTAGACGATCACTTGCCGCTTGCAAAAGCGCGTAGAAAATCTTGATCACGATCGGTTCCGGCGCCACGAACGGGCAGCACCTCCGTACTCGGTCACACGTTCGGTTGTTGATGAAGACGACGTCCACCTCCCCGTTCCAGCGGGCAGCGGAAGTAGTAGCTCCTCTTGAATCCGATAGCACGACGGCGTGGTGTCGGTGGTGGTGGAGAAATCCGGCGGAGCTTCGCTTAAGCGTGCGGGATGTGGTGGAGGAGAAAGACCGCTAGGGTTTGGGGAGACAGAGGGGGTTGGGCGCCGGCCCTCTAAGGGGTGCGGCCAAGGCTGAGCCAAAGAGTGGTCAGCCCCTCTCTATGCCCCTCATTATATAGGTGGAAGCCCCAAGAGTTCTAGTCCAAGTCTTCGAATAAGACCCCAACACTAAAACCTCCCATATGTGGGAAACCTACTCAAGGAGGGAGTCCTACCCAAGGTGGGACTCCCACCTTTCCTTGAGGTGGGTTGGCCGGCCACCCTAGGGAGTCCACCTTGGACTCCTCCCTTTAGGGTTGGCTGGTCATGCAAGTGGAGTCTCTTTGGGACTCCACTTTCCAAAGTGCCATTCTTCCGGACTTTTCTAGAACCTTCTAGAACCTGCCATAAATGCACCGGATCATTTCCAAACTTGGAATATGACTTCCTATATATGAATCTTATTCTCCGGACCATTCCGGAACTCCTCGTGATGTCCGGGATCTCATCCGGGACTCCGAACAAATATTTGAACTCCATTCCATATTCAAGTTCTATCATTTCAACATCCAACTTTAAGTGTGTCACCCTACGGTTCGTGAACTATGCGGACATGGTTGAGTACTCACTCCGACCAATAACCAATAGCGGGATCTGGAGATCCATAATGGCTCCCACATATTCAACGATGACTTTAGTGATCGAATGAACCATTCACATACGATACCAATTCCCTTTGTCACGCGATATTTTACTTGTCCGAGGTTTGATCTTCGGTATCACTCTATACCTTGTTCAACCTCGTTTCCCGACAAGTACTCTTTACTCGTACCGTGGTATGTGGTCTCTTATGAACTTATTCATATGCTTGCAAGACATTAGACAACATTCCACCGAGAGGGCCCGGAGTATATCTATCCGTCATCGGGATGGACAAATCCCACCGTTGATCCATATGCCTCAACTCATACTTTCCGGATACTTAATCCCACCTTTATAACCACCCATTTACGCAGATGGCGTTTGATGTAATCAAAGTACCTTTCCGGTATAAGTGATTTACATGATCTCATGGTCATAAGGACTAGGTAACTATGTATCGAAAGCTTATAGCAAATAACTTAATGACGAGATCTTATGCTACGCTTAATTGGGTGTGTCCATTACATCATTCATATAATGATATAACCTTGTTATTAATAACATCCAATGTTCATGATTATGAAACTAATCATCCATTAATCAACAAGCTAGTTTAAGAGGCATACTAGGGACTTCTTGTTGTCTACATATCACACATGTACTAATGTTTCGGTTAATACAATTATAGCATGATATATAAACATTTATCATAAACATAAAGATATAAATAATAACCACTTTATTATTGCCTCTAGGGCATATCTCCTTCAAGAACATGGATTCACAAATAGCAGCTACAACAAGTGAAAAACAACGATGTAATACAAAAATGAAAAAATTAAAACATGGGGGCTAACCAGAAGAACAGAAACAACACGGCGGTTCAGAAATGGGCAGTTCAGACTACGGGATGTGACTCCTCACCACCGATGTGCTTCACTAGAGGTGCCATAGCTGGCCGCTTGGTCTAGGTCTACATGAAATTGCTGTTACCAAAATAAGAACTTTCAGGCATTACCAATTGAACTTTCGGGACTACACATGTGCACTTCAAGTCGGGATTTTTTTTGTTAGGATATTCACATACTTTATTTATTTTCATTTTCCTAATGTAGTGAACTGTTTTAGACTCAGGAGTGAACTTCTGTTGGCAGCGAAGTAAAAGACTTTTGAGAACAAATAATATCACCATGTAGTGAAACATGGCACAACATTCCTAGTGGATATTTCCATCAAATAGGTGTGATCCGACTTGATGCAAGAACATTTCCCTTATGCTGATCTAACAAGAGACTAAATCTAATCAGGATCAAATTGAACTTACTTGGAAACTTGACTAGATGAAAGTTCGGAAGTGAGAAAGGTTGTTAGAGCTCCACCTAAACTATGTCCAGTTACATAGACATGCCAATTTGTTGTGGTTTCTGCATCCTCTTCATCCCTACAGTGGATAAATGAGATGCTACATAATTAGAGTCTGAGAGAAATAACTGACCAAAAGAGATAGAGATATATATAATGAAAGCAGAACTCCAAAAGCATTCCAAACTTCCTACAGGAGCAACAATTTTATACGCTGAATAGCAAGAGCGTACACAAAAGGTAATCAAGTAAATAATGGATAAACTAAATAATCAAGTAAAAATATATGTGAACTTTATGAATTAGGAGAAGTGAACTACAAGTAGCACTATGTTCTATTAACAAATTAAGCATGTCCGGTTGGAACTGTTTCAACCAAACAAACTGAAATTTTGAACTTCAGAACATGTGTTACAACTACCATTTTTTGAGAAAAAGTTAACTCACTAGCTAACTTCAGAGTACCGTGATACAGTACAATCTGCTCAAGAATTTAGGATTGCACAATTGAAATAGAACAAAAGCAAGCACATCACTGTGATTTTTTTGCTATATGAATTTGACCACTATTCAAGAACAAGAAGAGAAAAAATTACATCTCAAAAATGGTCGACGGAGGGCGGGCGCGTGTGTGAAATCCCGTGGATATGCATGTGAACTCCCGGGTTGGGCGTCGCCGGACTCGCATCGATGCAGGTTAACGGGTTCACGGAAGGCCGGGGGACCAGACACGGTGGAGGCGTGCCACTCCTGGTAGTCCACGGCCGCACTCGCACAGGAGGAAGGTGGGGCGGGGAGACGGGGCGCCGATGAAGGAAGAAGGTGGGGCGGGGCTTCCCAGCGCCGGGAAAAGAAGAAGGTGGGGCGGGGAGGTGAGGTGAGGCACCGACCAAGGAAGAAGATGGGGCGGGGCGGGGCGGCGCGAGGAGGAGGTGGGGGCCCTCCCGGCGGTGCGCGGAGGAGGTGGGGGGCCTCCCGGCGGCGCGAGGAGGAGGTCGGGGCCCTCCCGGCATCGCGCGGAGGAGGTGGAGGCCCTCCCGGCGGCGCGCGGAGGAGGTGGGGGACCTCCCGGCGGCGCGCGGAGGAGGTGGGGGACCTCCCGGCGGCGCGGAGGAGGTGGAGGCCCTCCCGGCGGCGCGCGGAGGAGGTGGCGCGCGTGGCTTGGGGGCGGCGGCGGTGTGCGGGTCTGGGGGAAGAAGTGGATCGGGATGGTGGGGTTCAGACTAGAGGAAGAAGGTGGTTAGGTTGGGTTTGTGCGCTGACGTAGAGGGGTCGGGGCGCATCAGGTCCGGGCTGGTCGGGATAAGAAGGTAAGTCGGATTTGGGGGTTCGAGAATAGCTATTCTAGAACCCCTCTTAAGGGGGGTTCGAGAATAGTTGGGTCCTATATATATATATATATATATATATATATATATATATATATCTTTCTATTTTTAATAGGTGATCTCATTTCTCTTCACATGCAGCCTATCCACCTCATTAAACATCCTTGACCAATCCTAACTTGCCAAGTCATGCAAGCCTTACACATCAGTCACCACGTCATCCACCACATCATAAAAAATTTATGTTTATAGCATTATTATCTCTACTTTTCAACAACAAGTAACGTCACCCCCACCATTATAAGTAACGTCACCCCCACCATTATGCAGCCATTGATCATCCGGGCGCTGAGGGAGCTCCAACATTTTGCCTTCAGTTCTCCTTCTAGCGAAGCTAAGAGCAAGTACAATAGAGTCCAGTCAGCTAACTATAAGACATTAAATAATATATTTTAGATGAGTTGGAGGAGAGAGAAGAGGAGAGAGAAGGGAGGTGGGCTACTATGCAATAGCCAGCTCTTGCACGTGCTCCTAGGCACCTTGTGAGAGTGAAAGGTGGGCCATATAATAGTAAAGTACTACATTCTTATAGCCAACTATTGTACATGTTAGCTATATGATGACTACAAATGATATGACATCTTGTTATAGCCAACAGTTGGCTATACTATTGAAATTGCTCTAACGTTCCATGTTCTTTAATGCGAATGGAATTGTTTCTCTGCATGTTGCGATCCTTAACTCTCTACTAATCCTCTCCTCTTTTGCGGTGAGTCCACGTCATCAGTTTTGTTGAGCGAATTGCCCATTTTGTTCTGCATGTTCCGTTTCCGTAGTTTTTTTTGAAGAGAAGTTTATGTCAATCTGACGCTAAAACAAAACTGCTAGGAGTTACTCTACCATCCGACCCACTTCAGCTTCAGGCCGGAAGTAATAAAGTCCTGCAAAATTATAGGAGGCCGCCCATTAACGTGTTTTTCTCCATTGACATGTGTAACCACTCCATTGCCGATTCCTCTTCCCCACGATCAAAATCTCCACCAGAATTAAGTGGACAAAGAAACTGATGCAACAATTAAGTGCACAAAGAAGGAAACTGACGAACGCATACCATATATAGCAGGCCGATCTTGCGCTGTCGTCTCCCCTTCTCCCATTCTAATTTCACATCTCTTCTCCATCACTGGATCTTTTTTTCTCATCCTATATATACCAGGCCGTCATAACTCTGTATGATTTTTTTTCCATTTGTGAAGATATCTCCTTTCACATGCTGCTTTATTTTATTTTAGTGTGGAAACGGAGAGTTCTCAAGATTGGTTCCGAACCTGCAGAACAAGACTGTGTACAAGAAGTATATTTTTCTCCATGTTGCTTTAATTATTCTGTTTCATTGTGGAAACGAAGAGTTCTTGAGATAGGCTCCAAAACTGCAAGGAAATCAGATCATCAGATCTGCCATATATTTGTGCAACCCCTCCTAGATACCTCACTTTTCTACTATTTTGTCTCCTCAAATCCTTGGCAATCAACTTTGTTAATACGAGGTAAGTGGATTTCTAAACTCATTTTTTGGTGATTGTAATCTTAATTATCGCTCCTAATTGGATAAGGAGTAGGTTGAATGATTCGTACTGCTGCATTTTAGGTTGTTTGATTTTGGACGTAGATTGTTGCTCAACATGTATTATTAATTTGATTCTGTTTGAGCAGCTATACCAACATCTTGGGGCTGCATTACTCTGCTAAAGTTCACTCTCGCATGTTGTTCCTGCAGATTTTTTCTATTTTTCATGTCGACTGTATGATGAAAATTCAAGCCAGCTGCATGTGATCGAGGTACTCTTTTTCATGTACTGAAAGATAATCCTTCACATGTTGTTTTTTGCTTATATGATTTTGAGTCATGTACCTATAAAGCTCGGATTTGAAGACTAATCTTGATCATGTAAGAAAGCTTAAATTTATTTGAGTACGTCCCTATGTGATAAATTGCATCTCAGTCATCTGTGCTTTTTAACCCTGTTCTGATTTTTCTACCACTTCGGGGGGAAAGGCAAAGGAAAATACGCACACACACATTTGCGGCATGGTAACAAACTTTTATTACAGAATATGTGGAAGATTGCACAAAACGGGATTTGCAAGGCAAAAAAGATGTACGGAGGTAACTTCGCGGATCAGCCCACGTTCAAGTAATCCGTTAGCGAGGAGACTTATGTAGGTGTAAGTGTTGCAGCAAGTTTTGTACGTAGCAATCTATCATACTTATCTTATTTTATTTTCATGCTTATTTTATTGGCTAGAATTATTGAAGCAACGCGTGCATTGTCCTATTTCCTTTTTATATTTCGTGTTGTTTATCATATGTTTCTGCACTCAAGGTGCTTATGTAAATTCAGCAATCCCATTTTTTGATTGTTATTTAATATTCATATATTGTTCTACATATATAATGTGCAGTTATTATTAAAATATACTCGATACTCTCGCATTTGCTATGAATCTCGAGTGTATTGCTTTATGCATTAATATATTCTGAATTTCTTGCACATGTTATTAGCAACGAATATTATGGTTTCAAGTATTGCAGTAGTATATCAGGTTTGATAACTTTTCAGAAGACAAAAAAGCATTTTACTTAATTTTGACAACATGCATGTGTTTTACATTAAGAATGAACCTTCACTCCAGCTTATTATCGGTATTGTCATGTCCAGATTCGTTTTTTTACCAAATATAGCTTTCAAATGCAATCCTACAAAACTTACTGATTTGTTTCCATCAATTTCACCCCGATGATTAAATGATTAATACAATTTTGTTGTTTAGCATTGATTCCCGCAGCAACGTGCGGGGAATCATCTAGTATGAACAACAAGTGATAGCAATATATATGTACTTCAAGCACGAAGGCTATCACAAGGAAAGTATGCTCGGGTATAGAAATAACCGAGGCACGCGGAGACGAAGATGTATTCTCATGTTCTCTTCCTTTGCAAGAAGGTACGTCACGTTTGGAGAGGTGGGGATCCCACGAAGTATTTCCCAACGCCACGAAGGCTCACCTTATTCTCCGAGCCTATCCCACGAAGGAATAGCTCATTCCTTATGGCTAGTTTTTCCACCACTCCGGAGATGGCAAGCTCCACAACCATTTCACAAGCTCCACGAAGGAGAAGCCTGGGCCTCTTCACAATCTTCCTTGAAGAGATCACCGAAGCACGAACCGCCAAGCCAACTAGGATGTCTCCCTCCAAGAGTAACAAGCTCACGGTCTCTCACTCGAACTAATCATGGTGGAGAGCTCAACACTATGCAATGATGCAAAGCGAGAACACCAAAGGTGTTCAAATCCTTCACACTCAAATCTCACCAAAGAAACAAATGCTAGGATGAGATTGGAGAGGAAGAACAAAGCGAAAATCAACAAATGACTCCAAGATCTAGATCCAAAGGGTTCCTCTTACTTAGAGGAGAAATGGATTGGTGTGGATTGTAGATCTAGATCTCCTCTCTTAGATCCCTCAAGAATGAGCAAGAATCATGGGGGAAATCAAGAGATAGGGCAAGTTCTTCAAAGACAACACTGGATGAGAGAGAGTGAAAGAACTTACCCAGCCCAAGGTGGAAGAGGGCCTATTTATAGCCCAAGGAAAATTAGAGTTGTTGGGGAATAAAACGGACAGAAAAACGAGCTAGCCGGCCAGCAGGCCGGTCCACGGCTAGGTGCCCGACGGGCCGGCGCACAGGCTGGCAGCGCCGGCTGATAGGCCGGACGGGGTGCAGCGGGCCGGCATCGGCCAAAAGAGCCCAACCGGCGGGAGGGCCGGTCGACCGGGCGCTGGGCTGGCCGGTCCGGAGGCCACCGGGCATGGTGCCGGACATGGGCCGGGAGACTCCCTGGAACAGGCCCGGTGTGCACGAGCCCAGCATCCGGTTCCCACCGGGCGGGCCGGCGGGAGACTCGGCGGTGCCGGGCGGTGGGCCGGACTGCAGGACTCCTGAAGATCTTTTTCTTTTTCTTTTAAATAGAAAATGCTCCCAAACTCCGATTGACATGAAACCAATTTTGTTGGAAAGATAACGACAAATATGGAGACTCCTCACAGGATATTTTTAGATGATTCTAGAGAGGGAGTCTCCCACCATCAAGAAACGGTGAAGACATCCAAACTCGAAAACGCAATAGAAGATGCATGCGGATTCCGTTTTCGATGAACTTGGGTTTGTTGTAAAGCTAGCAACAAGCTCAAGAACCTCACACAGAGAAACACCAACAAGTAATAGGGATATGCAAAGGGTTGAGCTTCCTAAGATGATGTGATCAAGTTACCCAAGTGAAAGCCCCTCTTGATAGTGCGACTATCTATCCTATAATACGGTCTCTCAACAACCACCTTGAGTCCGTTAAAAGGAAAACCTAGCAAGGCCATACCTTTGCCTTGTGCATCGCGCTTGATCTTGATGATAACTCTTCAAGCTTCACTCAAGCCGGAATGCCTTACTTGATCATTGTCGCTTTGTGAAGACTCACAAATGCTCCCCCATACACCATGATGGGATAGCTTCATTAGGCACATATTCACATGTTCATTATCACTAAATGGACGACAAGCTTCAAGCATATGATCCTCTTGAGATGCTCAACTTGAACTTGCCCAACTCAACCTTGATGACGATCACCACTTGATGTCATCCTCTCATGGGATATATGAGATCTCCTTTTTGATGCATGCCCATAGAAAGATATCTAACCTACATAGACAACACAAGAGCACATATATGATGGGTTAGTTCATGAAGTATAATTTACAAGGCTTACCATACCACATGACTTCACGTGGCACATTCTTCATGCTTCATGAGTTGACCAAACTTGAATCTATTCTTCACTCTTTGTATTGGTCAATCTTGTATCTTCTCATGCTCTATCATACTATCTTGAGATGTATAAAGAATTCTTCATTTGTTTACATGCTCTAAATCTTAATTAACCATAGCTTAACTCATGAGACTATCATGACACCGACTTAGAGCCATAGCTTGAATTCTTCACTTGGAATCAAGCACTCAAGATCTTGATCATTCATTGCTTATCACATAAGCTAGAGCATGGCTAATATTTAGTTCCACATAAGAACTCCATCTTCATTTCTTTTTCTTGATCATATCACATATATGTCTTCAAATCGATGATCTTGATGCCAATACTCAAGGTATATCTTTATCTTCATGGCATCCATACTTGAATCCAACACATGGACTACAAGTAGTACCTATGGAATACTCCTTCGTATAAACTCAATGAAAACATTAGTCCATAGGGGTTGTCATTAATTACCAAAACCACACATAGGGGAAATATACCTTTACACTATTTTTAACTTAATACTGTAAAATGATGCATTAATTAATGCATGTACGAAAACATGCATGACAAGGCGGAGTAGATTTTAGTCATCCCTAAGCACTGAAAATAAATTTTCCTCCTTTGTAGATTATTGAACGCAATACCTCTGGTATATACTTCATGCTAGCTAACCCCTCTGCGTTATGCTGGCTAATTAAAGACGGATACTAGTAGCTGTCATATTTTCACTCTTCGTGCATGTAACTACGTATTTGGTCCTATATGCGACGAGTTGTTGAACTCTGGAGAAGTTTTTCTGTTTTGTACGGACTACTTAGCTTGTACGGAGTATCTAGCTAGTCAGCGGTGCACAAGTTATATATACTAGATAACCTGTTGCGCCCCGACGCAAAGGTAAAAGCGAGAAAGTATTATGACCTTCACGATAGATGATCCGGGAAAGAAAGCCCTAGCTCCCGTCATCTCCCCCCACGGGCGACCTGGGAGCTCCTTGCCGGCGCCCTTCCCTACTCCCTCCCCACCCATCCCCCACCTCCTCGCCGCCACCAGAAGGTGTCTGATACGTTGCGAACGTATCTATAATTTTTGATGCTCCATGCTTGTTTTACACCAATTTTTATATGTTTTGTTTACACTTCGTGGCACTTTTATCTATTTTCTGGAACTAACCTATTAACAAGATGCCATAGTGTCTGTTCCTATTTTCTGCTGTTTTTGTATTTCAAAAAAGTTGTACAGGAAATATTCTCGGAATTGGACGAAACAAAAGCCGAAGTTCCTATTTTACTGTAACGAAGACGGAGTCCAGAGGAGAGATGGAGCCAAGCCAGGAGGTGGCCACACCACCCCTAGGCGCGGCACAGCCCCTGGTCACGCCTAGGCATGGTGTGGGCCCCTCGGGCGCCAACCGACCTCGCCCTTCCGCCTATAAATACATCTGATCGGGTGTATTTCACTATCTCTTTGCCGAACTAGTGCACCTATACACCTAACAAGTGCATTGGGTGTGTTGGGGCACAAGAGACTTCTTGTATCGTAATCGCAGGGTTGCTTGAGAGGGATATCTTTGACCTCTACCTCCCTGAGTTCGATAAATCTTGGTGATCCACTTAAGGGAAACTTGTTGATGTTCTACAAACCTCTGCACTTGGAGGTCCAACACTGTCTACAAGAATAGAAGCGTGCGTAGACATCACGCCCCAAAACCTCCTTCCGTCTGGCGCGGCCCAATACGGTGTCCGGCACCTCTAGCCCGTCCCCGGTCCACAGCGGACGCTCCGGGCGCGCCGGACACAACGAAAAGCGAGGCGAGGAGACGCGGGCCTGAAGCGTCAGCGAGACATAAAAATTCGACCCCCTCTCCCGCCACATTGTGCCTCTCCTGCCACATCGCGCCTCCCCCGCCGCGCATTTCTGCCCTCCCAAAAGATTTCACCGCCTCTCCCACCGATTCATTTCTCCCTCTCACCGTCGCTACTCTCTCCCTCCCGCTGCCGCTAGCCTCTCCCATCAATGGCGCCTCTGACAGACCCCAAAAAAATGGCCAAGAAAGCGGCCACCAAGCCGCCGCACAATGAGATGAAAGGGCCGAAGGCGCCCTTCGCGAAGCCACGGAAGGCATCGGCTGCAACGAAGAAGCCGGAAGGCTGGACCGACAAAAGGTGGGAGCAAGACTGCCTGTGGCGCAAGCTATCAACGACCGAGTGGAGGGGATGACGGGTGGTGCAACAGGAGAAGAAGTCGGTGGTGGCGCGTGTGCGCCAGAAGGCGCTGGCCGCGTGTATCGTTGCTACCAACGCGAGCCCATGGAGTACGTCGGGGCTAGCGTACATTAGTTCGACCGCGCCATGGCGATGTACCAGAAGAACTCCGAAGGGTTTAAGTCTTTCGCGATGATGCATTGGTATAGCAAGCTCAAAACGAACGAGAAATAGCGGTTGACGCGTCTTTTGTTTGTATTTTTGATGTGTTATGATGATCCTTTAGCTATCACGATTGCAGCACTAGAATGTTCCATGAGGCTTAGATGAAATCTTTGGATGAAGGCTATCGTCTGCAGCCCCCGAATATTTATCGGGTGTGCTTGATGCTTTGATAGTATTATGAATTTTCTGTGATCACGGTACGTGACGTTATGTGAAGGGCTCGAAGATTTGTCGGAGGTCCCGAATAATTGATATGTCATATGAATAGTACGTGCATAGATGAACTTGAACTTTACTAACAGCTTCTGCCGAAGTTTTGATAACTTGTACTGATGTAGCAGGGTCGTCGAGATATTTCTTTGATTTCTTGCCGTTGTCTACCTCTTCGGGTTTAGATGCCCTATCATCGAGATGTGACTTCTTGGGGACAATGTCCAGAGTCTTAGTTTCCTGCTTTATCCCGAACTTGGAGGCAATCTTCTGGAATTCTCGGTCACAATTATCTGACCGACAAGAGCTTCCATGAACCGTGATATTGGTTCTGTTGTTGCCTGCCATCTTGAGCTTTAAATATGTATAATGAGGTACGGATATGAATTTGGCATGTGCTGGTCTTCCGAGGATATCATGGTATTGCGATTCCCAATTCACTAGCTCAAACTCGAGCCTTTTCCTCCTGAAATTATCGGGTTTTCCGAAGACGAAATTCAAAGAGAGTTTGCCGAGAGGGTATGCTGGCAAGGTCAGAACAATGCTATGAAAGCCCGTGTCGGATTCCAGCAACATATCGGTTGTAATTCCCATCGCCTTCATCGTGCTTGCGAATAAGAGATTTACTCTAGGCCCTCTCGGTGTAATGTCATCCAATTAGCTTGCTGAAAGTGCATGGAGCCCCCATGTGTGGTTTTGGTAATTGATGACAATTCCTATGGACTAATGTGTGCATTGAGTTATATTTGTAGGAGTGGTACATAGGCAATGCTTGAACCATATGTTGGCTTCAAGGTTGCAATAAGAAGAAATTGATGAAGAGTATCAAGTGTTAAGTATGCCTTGAAGATGAAGATGAAGTGAGCCCTCAAAGATAACTTTAAGACATCAACATGATGAAGAATGAAGAAATGAAGCGCAAGTTCAAGATGAGCCAACTTAAAGAGATCATATGCTTGAAGATTGTCATTCATATGGTGATCATGGATATGTGAAGATGCACCGAAGAAGAAGCTCTCCCATAGTGGAGTATGGGGGAGCAATTCACATGACTTCATCAAGCAAGCACAATCAAGAAAGGCGTTCCATCTTGTTGCGGTCAAGACCATCTGTAGGATAACGTTGCATAGAAAACAAAAATTTTCCTACCGCGAACACGCAATCCAAGCCAAGATGCAATCTAGAAGACGGTAGCAACGAGGGGGTATCGAGTCTCACCCTTGAAGAGATTCCAAAGCCTACAAGATGAGGCTCTTGTTGCCGCGGTAGACGTTCACTTGCCGCTTGCAAAAGCGCGTAGAAGATCTTGATCACGATCGGTTCCGGCGCCACGAACGGGCAGCACCTCCGTACTCGGTCACACGTTCGGTTGTTGATGAAGACGACGTCCACCTCCCGTTCCGGCGGGCAGCGGAAGTAGTAGCTCCTCTTGAATCCGACAGCACGACGGCGTGGTGTCGGTGGTGGTGGAGAACTCCGGCGGAGCTTCGCTAAAGCTACGCGGAAGAGATGGAGGAGAGGGGGCGGCTAGGGTTTGGGAGGGGGTGGCCGGCCACTTCAAGGGGGCGGCCAGCTTGTGGTCTTGGGGTGGCCGGCCCCCTCCCTTGGCCCCTCATTATATAGGTGGATCCCCAAGAGTTGGTGTCCAAGTCTTCGAATAAGACCCGAACCAAAAACCTTCCAAAGGGAGGGGAAACCTAGCCAAGCTAGGACTCCCACCAAAGGTGGGAGTTCCACCTCCCATATGGGGGGGTGGCCGGCCCCCTAAGGGGGAGTCCACTTGGGACTCCTCCCCCACTAGGGTTGGCCGGCCATGGAGGTGGAGTCCCATGTGGACTCCACCTTCCTTGGTGGTTTCTTCCGGACTTTTCTAGAACCTTCCATAGAACCTTCCGCGACATTTTAATTCACATAAAATGACATCCTATATATGAATCTTATTCTCCGGACCATTCCGGAACTCCTCGTGATGTCCGGGATCTCATCCGGGACTCCGAACAAATATTCGAACTCCATTCCATATTCAAGTACTACCATTTCAACATCCAACTTTAAGTGTGTCACCCTACGGTTCGTGAACTATGCGGACATGGTTGAGTACTCACTCCGACCAATAACCAATAGCGGGATCCGGAGATCCATAATGGCTCCCACATATTCAACGATGACTTTAGTGATCGAATGAACCATTCACATACAATACCAATTCCCTTTGTCTCGCGATATTTTACTTGTCCGAGGTTTGATCTCCGGTATCACACTATACCCTGTTCAACCTCGTCTCCTGACAAGTACTCTTTACTCGTACCGTGGTATGTGGTCTCTTATGAACTTATTCATATGCTTGCAAGACATTAGACGACATTCCACCGAGAGGGCCCGAGTATATCTATCCGTCATCGGGATGGACAAATCCCACTTGTTGATCCATATGCCTCAACTCATACTTTCCGGATACTTAATCCCACCTTTATAACCACCCATTTACGCGAGTGGCGTTTGGTGTAATCAAAGTACCTTTCCGGTATAAGTGATTTACATGATCTCATGGTCATAAGGACTAGGTAACTATGTATTGAAAGCTTATAGCAAATAACTTAATGACGAGATCTTATGCTACGCTTAATTGGGTGTGTCCATTATATCATTCATATAATGATATAACCTTGTTATTAATAACATCCAATGTTCATGATTATGAAACTAATCATCCATTAATCAACAAGCTAGTTAAGAGGCATACTAGGGACTCTTTGTTGTTTACATATCACACATGTATCAATGTTTCGGTTAATACAATTATAGCATGGTATATAAACATTTATCATAAACATAAAGATATATAATAACCACTTTTATTATTGCCTCTTGGGCATATCTCCAACGAGTCTCCCACTTGCACTAGAGTCAATAATCTAGATTACATTGTAATATACCTAACACCCATGGCATTCGGTGTTGGTCATGCTTTGCCCTAGGGAGAGCTTTAGTCAACGGATCTGCTACATTCAGATCAGTGTGTACTTTGCAAATCTTTACTTCTCCATCTTCGATGTACTCGCGAATCGAGTGGTAACGCAGCTTGATATTCTTCAGCCTCTTGTGTGACCTTGGTTCTTGTGCATTGGCGATGGCACCCATGTTGTCACAGTATATGACTAGTGGGTCCAATGCACTAGGAACCACACCGAGCTCTATAATGAACCTCTTCATCCATACCGCTTCGATGAAGCCTCTAAAGCCGCTATGTACTCCGATTACGTTGAAGACTTCGCCACCGTGCACCGCTTCGAGCTTGCCCGGCTTACTTGCAGCACCATTCAATATAAACACGTACCCAGACTGTGACTTAGAGTCATCAGGATCAGTGTTCCAACTTGCATCGGTGTAACTTGTTACAACGAGCTCTTGGTCACCTCCATAACAAAGAAACATATCCTTAGTTCTTTTCAAGTACTTCAGGATATTCTTGACCGCTGTCCGGTGCTCCATTCCTGGATCACTTTGATATCTGCTAGTCAAACTAACATCATGTGCTATATCCGGTCTTGTACATAGCATGGCATATATAATAGAGCCTACTTGCCGAAGCATAGGGGATCCGATTCATCCTTTCTCTTTCTTCTGCCGTAGCCGGTCCTTGAGTCTTACTCAAGACCTTGCACTAGTAACATAGGTAAAAACCCTTTCTTACTTTCGTCCATTCTAAACTTCTTTAGAATCTTGTCCGAGTATGTACTCTGTGATAGCCCTATTAGGCGTCTTGATCTATCTCTATAAATCTTGAGGCCTAATATATACGATGCTTCACCAAGGTCTGTCATTGAAAAACTGTTATTCAAATAACCTTTTACCTCTGCTTAATAGTTCTATATCATTCCCAATCAATAATATGTCATCTACATATAATATCGGGAATGCTACGGAGCTCCCACTCACTTTCTTGTAAATACGAGGCCTCTCCATGACACTCGTATAAACCCGAAGTCTTTGATCACCTTATCAAAACGTCGGTTCCAACTTCTTGATGCTTGCTTCAGTCCATAGATTGAACGCTGAAGTTTGCATACTTTGTCAGCATTTTTAGAATCGACAAAACCTTTGGGTTGTACCATATACAACTCTTCCTCAATGTCTCCATTAAGGAATGCTATTTTGACATCCATCTGCCAAATCTCATAATCGAAAAATGCAGCTATTGCTAACAAAATCCTCACAGATTTTAGCTTCGCTACCGGTGAGAAAGTCTCATCGTAGTCAACACCTTGAATTTGTCGGAAACCCTTTGCGACAAGTCGAGCTTTATAGACAGTAATATTACCATCCGCATCTGTTTTTCTCTTGAAGATCCATTTATTCTCGACAGCCTTTCGGCTATCGGGTAAGTCTACCAAAGTCCATACTTTGTTATCATACATGGATCCCATTTCGGATTTCATGGCTTCTTGCCATTTGTTGGAATCCGGGCTCATCATCGCTTCTTCATACGTCGCGGGGTCCTCATCATTGTTATCTACAATCATGACATTTAGACAAGGATCATACCAATCGGGAGTGGCACGTTCCCTTGTCGATCTGCGAGGTTCGGTAGTTTCCTCGTTCGAAGTTTCATGATCATTATCATTAGCTTCCTCTCGTTGCCGGTGTAGGCGGTACAGGTACAACTTCCGATACTGCGCTACTCGATCAACGAGTATAGATTCATTAATCTCATCGAGTTCTACTTTTCTTCCAGTCACTTCTTTAGTGAGAAATTCTTTCTCAAGAAAGGTTCCGTTCTTAGCAACAAAGATTTTGCCTTCGGATCTGTGATAGAAAGTGTACCCTATAGTTTCCTTAGGGTATCCTATGAAGACGCATTTCTCCGCTTTGGGTTCTAGCTTGTCCGGTTGTAACTTTTTTACATATGCTTCGCAACCCCAAACTTTAAGGAACGACAGCTTAGGTTTCTTATTAAACCATAATTCATACGGTGTCGTTTCTACGGATTTTGATGGTGCTCTATTTAAAGTGAATGCGGTCTGTCTCTAATGCATAACTCCAAAATGATAAAGGCAAATCGGTAAGAGACATCATAGAACGAACCATATCTAAGAGAGTTCGATTACGACGTTCGGATACACCGTTTCGTTGTGGTGTTCCCGGCGGTGTCAATTGTGAAAGTATTCCGCATTTCTTTAAATGCATGCCAAACTCATAACTCGGATATTCACCTCCACGATCGGATCGTAGAAATTTGATCTTCTTGTTACGTTGATTTTCTACTTCACTTTGGAATTCCTTAAACTTCTCGAAAGTTTCGGATTTATGTTTCATGAAATAGATATACCCATATCTACTCGGATCATCTGTGAAGGTTAGAACATAACGATAACCACCGCGCGATGCTACACTCATTGGTCCGCACACATCGGTATGTATGATTTCCAATAAGTCGGTAGCTCGCTCCATCATTCCGGAAAATGGAGTCTTAGTCATTTTTCCCATTAGACATGCTTCGCATCTATCAAGTGACTCAAAGTCAAGTGATTCAAGTAATCCATCGGTATGGAGTTTCTTCATGCGTTTCACTCCAATATGACCAAGACGACAGTGCCACATATAAGTAGAATTATCATTCAATTTAATTCGCTTAGAATCAATGTTATGTATGTGCGTATCACTACTATCGAGATCTAACAGAAATAAGCCATTCTTTTGTGGTGCTCGACCATAAAAGATATTATTCATAAAAATAGAACAACCATTATTCTCAGACTTGAATGAATAACCGTCTTGCATTAAACAAGATCCGGATATAATGTTCATGCTCAACGCAGGTACATAATAACAATTATTTAGGCTTAAAACTAATCCCGAAGGTAGATGTAGAGGAAGTGTGCCGACTGCGATCACATTGACCTTGGATCCGTTTCCAACGCGCATCGTCACTTCATCCTTCAGCGGTTGTCGTTTATTCTTTAGTTCCTGTTTCGAGTTACAAATATGAGCAACCGAACCGAGTATCAAATACCCGGGTACTAGAACGAGAACCGAGTGAAATGAACATCTATAACATGTATATCAAATATACCTTCTTTATTCTTCTTGACAAGGCCGCTCTTCGGATCAGCCGGATACTTGGAGCAATTACGCTTCCGGTGTCCCTTCTCCTTGCGGTAATAGCACTCAGCATCAGGCTTAGGGCCGTTCTTAGGTTTCATAGGAGGCGTGGCAGCTTTCTTGCCACCCTTCTTGAATTTTCCCTTAGACTTGCCCTGTTTCTTGAAACTGGTGGTCTTGTTGATCATCAACACTTGGTGCTCTTTCTTGATCTCAATCTCAGCAGCTTTTAGCATGCCAAAGAGTTCAGGTAACTCCTTGTTCATGTTCTGCATATTGTAGTTCATCACAAAGTTCTTGTAACTTGGTGGCAGTGATTGAAGGACACGATTAATCCCCGATCTGTTAGGAATCACTATTCCCAAGTCACCGAGTTTCTTCGCATGCCCGGTCATGGCGAGCATGTGCTCACTAATGGAGCTGCCTTCTTCCATCATACAGCTGAAGAAATGTTTCGATGCTTCATAGCATTCCACGGCCGCATGAGTCTCAAAAATAGCTTTCAGCTCATTCATCAACTCATGAGGATCGTGGTGCTCAAAACGTTTTTGAAGATCGGATTCCGGACTGCACGGGATGGCACACCGAACTTGAGAGTACCGAGTTTTCCGAGTCTCGTAAACAGCTTTTACTTCATCGGTTTCGGTTTCGCGGGAGGGTCACCTAGCGGTGCATCAAGCACATATTGCAGATTTCCGCCGGAGAGGAAGATCCTCACATGACGGAACCGATCGGTGAAGTTGCTACCGTTGCTCTTAAGCTTTTCTTTCTCTAGGAACTGGTTAAAATTGATTGGGGACGCCATCTCTACAACATATATTTGCAATAGTTTAGACTAAGTTTATGACAAATTGAGTTCAAATTTTAATTCAACATAATTAAAAATCTAGGTGAACTCCCACTCAAAACAATATCCCTCGCATTGTCTTAGTGATCACACGAACCAAATCCACCGCACCTAAACCCGATCATCACGAGAAAAGGTGTGATTTCAATGGCGAACACTCAAAGTGTTCATCATATCAATCATATGATTCATGCTCTACCTTTCGGTATCATGTGTTCCGAGACCATGTCCGTACATGCTAGGCTCGTCAAGGCCACCTTAGTATCCGCATGTGCAAAACTGTCTTGCACCCGTTGTATGTACTTATTGAATCTATCACACCCGATCATCACGAGATGCTTCGAAACGACAAGACTTGATAACGGTGCTACTAAGGATGAACACTTTATTATCTTGAGATTTTAGTGAGGGATCATCTTATAATGCTACCGTCGCGATCTAAGCAAAATAAGATGCATAAAAGGATTAACATCACATGCAGTTCATATGTGATATGATATGGCCCTTTTGTCTTTGCGCCTTTGATCTTCATCTCCAAAGCACGGACATGATCTCCATCATCTTCGGGCATGTTCTCCATCATCGTCGGCGTAGCGTCAAGGTCAATGGCGCCGTCTTCATGATTGTCCTCCATGTAGCAACTATTACAACTACTTTGAAATACTACTCAACATGAAATTTAAAGACAACCATAAGGCTCCTGCCGGTTGCCACAATACAATAATGATCATCTCATACATATTCATCATCACATTATGGCCATATCACATCACCAAACCCTGCAAAAACAAGTTAGACGCTCTCTAATTTGGTTTGCATATTTTACGTGGTTTAGGGTTTTCGATATAGATCTAATCTACCTACGAACATGAACCACAACGTTGATATTAATGTTGTCAATAGAAGAGTAAATTGAATCTTTACTATAGTAGGAGAGACAGACACCCGCAAAGCCTCTTATGCAATACAAGTTGCATGTCGAACGAGGAACAAGTCTCATGAACGCGGTCATGTAAAGTTAGTCCGAGCCGCTTCATCCCACTATGCCATAAAGATGCAAAGTACTCAACTAAAGATAACAAGAGCATCAACGCCCACAAAACCATTGTGTTCTACTCGTGCAACCATATATGCATAGACACGGCTCTGATACCACTGTAGGATAACGTTGCATAGAAAACAAAAAATTTCCTACCGCGAACACGCAATCCAAGCCAAGATGCAATCTAGAAGACGGTAGCAACGAGGGGGTATCGAGTCTCACCCTTGAAGAGATTCCAAAGCCTACAAGATGAGGCTCTTGTTGCTGCGGTAGACGTTCACTTGCCGCTTGCAAAAGCGCGTAGAAGATCTTGATCACGATCGGTTCCGGCGCCACGAACGGGCAGCACCTCCGTACTCGGTCACACGTTCGGTTGTTGATGAAGACGACGTCCACCTCCCGTTCCAGCGGGCAGCGGAAGTAGTAGCTTCTCTTGAATCCGACAGCACGACGGCGTGGTGTCGGTGGTGGTGGAGAACTCCGGCGGAGCTTCGCTAAAGCTACGCGGAAGATATGGAGGAGAGGGGCGGCTAGGGTTTGGGAGGGGTGGCCGGCCACTTCAAGGGGGCGGCCAGCTTGTGGTCTTGGGGTGGCCGGCCCCCTCCCTTGGCCCCTCATTATATAGGTGGATCCCCAAGAGTTGGTGTCCAAGTCTTCGAATAAGACCCGAACCAAAAACCTTCCAAAGGGAGGGAAACCTAGCCAAGCTAGGACTCCCACCAAAGGTGGGAGTTCCACCTCCCATATGGGGGGTGGCCGGCCCCCTAAGGGGGAGTCCACTTGGGACTCCTCCCCCACTAGGGTTGGCCGGCCATGGAGGTGGAGTCCCATGTGGACTCCACCTTCCTTGGTGGTTTCTTCCGGACTTTTCTAGAACCTTCTAGAACCTTCCATAGAACCTTCCGCGACATTTTAATTCACATAAAATGACATCCTATATATGAATCTTATTCTCCGGACCATTCCGGAACTCCTCGTGATGTCCGGGATCTCATCCGGGACTCCGAACAAATATTCGAACTCCATTCCATATTCAAGTACTACCATTTCAACATCCAACTTTAAGTGTGTCACCCTACGGTTCGTGAACTATGCGGACATGGTTGAGTACTCACTTCGACCAATAACCAATAGCGGGATCCGGAGATCCATAATGGCTCCCACATATTCAACGATGACTTTAGTGATCGAATGAACCATTCACATACAATACCAATTCCCTTTGTCTCGCGATATTTTACTTGTCCGAGGTTTGATCTTCGGTATCACACTATACCTTGTTCAACCTCGTCTCCCGACAAGTACTCTTTACTCGTACCGTGGTATGTGGTCTCTTATGAACTTATTCATATGCTTGCAAGACATTAGACGACATTCCACCGAGAGGGCCCGAGTATATCTATCCGTCATCGGGATGGACAAATCCCACTTGTTGATCCATATGCCTCAACTCATACTTTCCGGATACTTAATCCCACCTTTATAACCACCCATTTACGCAGTGGCGTTTGGTGTAATCAAAGTACCTTTCCGGTATAAGTGATTTACATGATCTCATGGTCATAAGGACTAGGTAACTATGTATTGAAAGCTTATAGCAAATAACTTAATGACAAGATCTTATGCTACGCTTAATTGGGTGTGTCCATTATATCATTCATATAATGATATAACCTTGTTATTAATAACATCCAATGTTCATGATTATGAAACTAATCATCCATTAATCAACAAGCTAGTTAAGAGGCATACTAGGGACTCTTTGTTGTTTACATATCACACATGTATCAATGTTTCGGTTAATACAATTATAGCATGGTATATAAACATTTATCATAAACATAAAGATATATAATAACCACTTTTATTATTGCCTCTTGGGCATATCTCCAACACCATCATCATCGACCTCAAGTGGAATGCGCAAGATTAAGGTTTGCTCTTGATAGGGTTTCTTCCTCACCGGTCTCATGGTGTAGTTGGAGACCGGTTTATAGTTTAGTTGTCGTACTATAAAGAGGGCTCTCGAGTGAGTAACTCGATCGTATCGTTCAGACAGAGCTCAAACCTTTGCATCCTTGCATCATCTTTCTTGGTTATTATTTGGATCTTATCCATGTGGTGTTTTAGAGTTTGTGGTTACTTCCATGACAAGCTCTAGTTCACCGAGAACAGATTTCGCATAGATCACTCGTTGCGTTTTCGAGTTTGCTGATTTTCTCGGTTTATCATGTTGAGGTGTTGCACCTCTAAAATTAATAGAAAATCATCCCCCACTAGTTTCCATATTTTTTTGGGGTATATCTTGTCGTCCTCTTTCCAACAAAATTGGTTTCACTCAATTCGGAGCTACCAATCTTAAGATATTGATTTTACAAATTTGCCAGGCCGAATAATCCGGGGCCGGGTATTTGCAAATACTCGGCCCCTGAAAAACGGCTAAGGACTAAGAGGTCGAGCCCCCTATATTCCTCCCCCCCCCCACGAATATTTTTCTTGGCACCGGATAATCCGGGGGGAGGGGGGGAATATCTGACCCTTACTTAGGCCGGATTATCTGGCCCCTGGTATTCCCCAACGACTCGATTTTTTTGCGGGGGGGGGGGGGGTATTCCCTAATGAAAAAATAGCTCCATGAGCAAAAGCCCCTGTCATAATGAACCCTGCAATATATTGGGGATGAGTATATAAAGCAGCTTGAGTAGTAAAGTCTTGTGCTATAAATGCATAAGCCGGTAAAGAGTACATATGTTGAGCTACTAAGGAAGTAATAACCCCTAAAGAAGCTAGAGCAAGGCCTAATTGAAAATCCCCCGTCTTCCTCCTTGGGCTGGTGCTTCCCTTACTCTCTCTCCTCCATTGTTGACCTTGAGAAGCTTGCTCTATCTGTCAATCCCTCCATGATTCTTGCCCCCATTTGAGGGAAAAGAGAGTGTTGTGGGTATACTTCATGGGTGTACCATCGACAGTGCCTAGATCCGGCAAGCCCGGGTGGCCCATAGACGGTGATGGTGGCATGAGGCTCATCGGGCGGCCCGGTTGCTGTAGATCAAGATGGATGAAGTCCAGCCCAGGAACAAGGAGCCGGATCCAATAGACAGGCGTTGGAAGTCGGATCAGGCCTAGCCCATCAGGGGTAGTCCGATTGTTATCACCAGATTTTGGTCAAATCAGGAGGTGGGCCGCGAGAGAGATGGGCTTGGAAGATTACACGTGGAAGATTTCTGAAGCGGCCTTATATGGAGAATTTGGGCTAGTTTACCCGTGTATCTTTTTATAGTAGATTGCGTTATGGATTAAAAGTTAGAGTTTGTCTCGTGTACGGTGGGGATATTCCCACGTTAGAAAGTCCCCTGGACTATAAATATGTATCTAGGGTTTATGGAATAAACAACAACTCACGTTCAACCCAAAACAAATCAATCTCGGCGCATCGCCAACTCCTTCGTCTCGAGGGTTTCTATCAGGTAAGCGACATGCTGCCTAGATCGCATCTTGCGATCTAGGCAGCACAAGCCCCACGTTGTTCATGCGTTGCTCGTACCGAAGCGCTTTTGATGGCGAGCAACGTAGTTATCATAGATGTGTTAGGGTTAGCATTGTTCTTCGTTTAAGCATGCTTACGTAGTGCAACCCTTGCATATCTAGCCGCCCTCACACCTATCTCGGGTGTGGGGGCGGCACCCCGCTTGATCATTATTTAGTAGATCTGATCCGTTACGATTGCTCCTTGTTCTACAAGGATTAGTTTAATATCCGCAATAGTTAGGCCTTACAAAGGGGGGAGGATCCAAGTGGCACGTAGGGTGGCGTTCGCAAGTCCTAAACAGGATGTTCCGAGGATCAACTCCATGTTGGTTTTTAGGCCTTGTTTAGGATCGGCTTACGAGCACCGTGCGTGGCCGCGAGGCCCAACTCTGGAGTAGGATGATCCGATTATGCGGTGAAAACCCTAAATCGTCGTAGATCTCATTAGCTTTATCTTGATCAAGCAGGACCACCAAGTATTCGTGCACCCCGTACGAATCATGGGTGGATCGGCTCTTTGAGCCGATTCACAGATAACCCGAGAGCCGATCGAGGCTCGTATTTAATGTTTACATGTATGCCCCGCAGAAACTAAGCGAGGCATCCCCATCACCTTCCCCGGCCGTGTATAGGTCAGGTGGCACGCCCTTGCACTTCGCATCGCCGCGTGTGACCAGAAGAGCATTGCGGGCCGTCGGCTCGGAGGGGTCTCAGCCAGCCGCAGCTCTAGGCTCTTCCCGGCTCTACGGTGTTGACAAGGCCGCTGCCCGCCGGTGGGTTTTGGCAGTCAACACATTCTGGCACGCCCGGTGGGACAATCTTCTACATCGACCACATCGCCATCTACATCTGAGATGGCGGACGGCACGCCAGTCACCTACGAGGAGCTGCTCGACGAGCTCAAGAAGCAATACAACGAGATCAAGGCCACCCTCGAAGCCGACCTCATCGGCTCTTTTCGCAGAACCCGTTCCCATGGCATCGATGGAAGGGGTTCTCACCGCAAGGTGCACTCGATGGGATAGACCTCTCCGCCCCGTCGGAGGAACGCACTGTGGACCGCGGCAGGAGATCAACTACTTGGTGGCTCACTCGCTACATCGCCACTCCGAAAACTTGGTCAACGTGTTGGAGCGTGTCGCTCCGCGCGTAATCCAGGAGATCATGAGCCACCGGCACTCGCCGTCAGGACCAGCTCTCGGACTCATCAAGGAGAGTTGCCATTCCAGTCCCGTCCACCGCTGCCATATGCGTTGGCAGCACTCGCTGAAGTGCCGACTACACCGGCATTCCTCGTCTACAAGATTGGTGGTGACCCTAGTGACTACCAGCTTCTTAATGGAGGCGCCTAAGGAGATCCCTCAAGGATACGCGTGCACGTATGTGCCGGATTGTGGTGACCGGGCACTCCCAAACCAGGCCACAACATCGGGGACTCCGGCGAAGACAGGAGGAACGTCGACAACGGAGCTTGAGAAGCGTGACGTGGCTAACTAAGTACGCCACACCGACGAAACTCCCGAGCCCAGCTCCTGCAGCTTGGCTCGAGCTGGAAAAGCAAACATGGCTGGCTAAGTACGCCACCCCGGCGAATCTTCGAGTGCAACTCCTACAGCCAAGCACAACGGATCAGATCAGTACCATACCGAGAGACCAGCTCGGCATGGTGCCGAAAAGAAGGGCAGTCGGCTATTCCAAGCCGTACCCCGACGATTACGAGATGATCCCGCTGCCACCTAAATATCGGCTCCCTGACTTCTCTAAATTCAGTGGATCGGATGGCTCCAGCTCCATCGAGCACGTCGGCCGATATTTGGCTCAACTAGGACCGGCTTCGGTGTCGGATCAGCTACGCGTGAGGCTCTTTTCACAGTCCCTCACGGGATCGGCTTTTGGATGGTACACTTCTTTGCCAGCAAACTCCATCCAGTCTTGGAAGCAATTGGAAGAACGAGTTCCATATGCAATACCATTCGAAGCTTCCGAGTCTAGCATTGCCGATCTAGCACAACTACGTCAGAAGCGCGGGGAAACGGTGACAGAGTACATCCAGCGCTTCAGGAATCTTAGGAACCGATGTTATTCGGTTCGTATAACTGAAAAGGAAGCAGCCGAGTTGGCAGTAGCAGGCCTTGCAACACAGCTCAAGGACATGGCCTCCCAAGCAGATTATCCCTCGCTGGCGCACATGGTTCGGAAACTATCAGCATATGAACAGCGCCACCCGGACCTGTACCAAGACAAGTTCAAGCGTGCAGTAGTCATGGTCGATACAGAGGAAGATGAAGTGCTCGCGGGAGACCAAGAAGTAGCAAGTGGCTGAGTGGACTCGGGGAGGAACCCCGTGTCCCGCAAATGGGTAAAGCCACCAGTGGCCGCCCAGTGGGATTTGATTTCAACGTGACCAAGACTGAACAAATCTTCGACCTCCTGCTCAAGGAGAAACAGCTTGACGATTCCTCGAAGGTCTCAAGTTCCCCACGGCGAAAGAGCTAAACGGAAAGCCGTACCGCAAATTCCACAACTCGCTCTCCCATGCCACCAACGACCGCCGGGTGTGGCGTCAGCACATCCAAGCGGCGATAGAGAAGGGGCGGCTAATTTTCAACCAGTACGCCATGAAGGTCGACACCCAACCCTTCCCCGCCGTTAACATGGTGGAAGTCACCTACCCTGAGGGTTGCCACCCAGGTCCCTCGTTCAGCATCAACATGGTAGGACCTGGGAACCACTCTGGCAAAAATGGAGATGAGGGCAGCTGCTCTCATAGCAAGGATACGAGGAGGCCGCTCCACGCGATCGGCTCCGTCATGACGGCAAGCGCTACGTCACGCGAGGGAGAGGTGAAGAACATAAGATATCAACGGCCTCTCTCTCGATCACCTCCTCAACAAATATGTGAGTCGAGTATGACCAACGCCGACGGTCCAATTATGATGATAGAGGAGATCGTCCGGCTAGAGAAGCCGGAAGACATCGTCGGCAGGATCGCGATGAGGAGGAGCACGAGCGCCGTGCCACGGAAACATCAAGGGAGCAAGATGACAACGCCGGACACCGGGACTGCCCCTTCTTCGTACACCGCTGGGATTCAGAATGAGCCGATTGCCCACAATCGGCAATTGCCCGAATGCAACAAGAAGAAGAAGGAGGCAGCCAACGTGTCCGTGTTCGAGCGCCTAGGACCTCTCCCGCCACAAAGCAAACGCGCTGAGTCACCTCGTTGGGCAGATCTGGAGGATTCGAAGACGAGGGAGAAGTAGAAGAAGACAGGTACCACCGGCCAAGGTGGTGCCCCGACGGACTCAGCCGTTCCCAAAAGCGCAGGGTTCAGCGATTGCGCGGCCTCGGAGGAAGCCGAAAGGTTGTACCCGCATACGCTAAGGAAGGCACGACCTGATCCGGCTGCAAAGGTTCAGCCGAACTCCTGGATGAAGAGGGTCGTCCACGGAAAATGGAGTGGCGCCCCAAACAAAGGAAAGCCGATGATGAAACATCGGCTGGCACAAACATGGTACTCGCCTTGCCGACGTGAGCTTAGTGCTCCACGACTCTACGGTGCACTTAAGGTGGACGACAGCAAGCGCATCAAGTCAGAGGTTGGGTTGGTTTTATCCAGCCTAACCGAATAGCAAGATCAAACCAATGAGCAAATCGGGCAAGGATGATCCTTGTGATCGGCCCCAACAATTTATGAAGGGAACTTACAAAACCTTCACCGAGCAAGCAACGTGGAGGCCGATTCCAGCAATCGGCCAAAATTATCCTCACCCACCATTCTGCTCGGTTTCAACATGTTATCCAACGGAGCCGATACCATCAATTCTCTTGACGGAATCGGCTCGGGGGCACCTGGTAGATAAAATACGAGGATATGCAACGGAAGCATCTCATCTTCTGGTGATGGGTATTGGAATATGGGGGCCGATGCACAGGTCGGCCGTAAAAAATATATATATATATATGAAAATTCGAAAATTTTCGAGCACAGCCGATGCAAGCAGCATCGACTTAAGGATATGAAAGCCGATGCATGGCCATCGACTCAAGAGGAGTAACTCGTTACGATCGGAGGGTCAATGGAGCACAAAGGGAGATTTTTTATGAAGGAACTCCTCAATGGAGCAAGTTTGGAAGCTCAGATCCTCTCTTCAAGAACAACATCAGGAGCAGCATGGGCGGGCGGATCAGGTCAAGGATGGATTGCATTAGATTCACCAAAGGAAAGGAGCCGATCTAGCCAGCAAGAACTAAAGAAGCTCGGGGGGCAGCTCACCTTGAAGGCTCTCTCGCTTTGGGAAGCCGATTTATGTGCGGATCGGCTGGCTCTACATAAGAAGCCCCTTCGGATATGATCAAGCCCAGGTCCATACAGACTAATTTGCGTATCCTCGTCTCTCGTCGTGCCTTGGCCGAGACTCGGGGGCAACAGACCTGTTTTTTAAGAGCCGATTAGAGTCACCTCGGCTGCAGCTGCATCATGATCGTCTCGGGGAGGAACTGGGAAGGAAAAGCCGTCGTCTAGTACAGGGGCTTGGACTGTGCTGTTGCTGCAAGAAAAGGAAAGGGACTGGATTCTCAAAATAGCCGATGAGTTGTTGTCGGCTAAGGGATTGCGAAGAATTTTGGTCAGATATCTAATCGCAGCCTAAAAATTGAGAAGTTCTTAGCCTACGAGCTAATTAGAATCCGGTTTCCTCGGCGTTCAAAAGGAAAGAAGTCCGACGCGTTGCTATCGGTCTTAGCATGACAGGCGGAAGGAATGAAATTGGAGCGATTAAAGGATGAATGGAAAGAACAATTTCATTAATTCCAAGGAGCGGCTTTACAAGAAAGAGCCGATGGCTCTCAAAAGAGGGATCTGGTGCCTAGTGCACTGCTACTACTAGTCCTATACTACTAGTCGTCGCTGTCCTCGCCATCGCCGCCGTCGACGTCGTCGGCGCTGCTCCCAGGGAGCTCCTCGTCGCTGCTGCCCCAGCCCTTGGCCGGAGCCTCTTCCTCCTCGTCATCATCATCATCCTCGCTGTCCGCCCAGGAGCGGAAGCGCTTGGTCGGCGGATACCCGATGGAGGAGGAGGAGTCATCCTCCTCCTCTTCCTCTTCGTCATCATCTTCGTCCTCGCTGTCCGCCCACATGCGGGAGCGCTTCTTCGGCGGGAGCTTGGCGGAGGGGAGGCTCTTGGCCTTCGCCGCTTCTCCATCTTTCTCCTCCTTGTCGGAGGAGAAGGGATTCACCGCGGGGTGGAGGTCTGTCCTCGTTCTTCTTCTTCGGCGAAGATTGGGGAAGAGTTTTGAGAAGGAAGAGGAAGAGGAAGACATTGCTACAGGAGGAGAGGGTTTTTTGGTGCCGATGGCTGGGATGGAATAGAGGATAAAGAGAGCTAACCAGTCGGCACGGTTAAATAATGAGAAATCTGGTGAAGGTTTAATGCCATTATAGCTTCCAAGGAATCGACGCCAAAGCTGTCAGAATTTGTAGAGAAGCTGAGAAGACAGGGCATAATGATGACGGATGCTGTAACGGCTCTGCTCTGCCACGACATGACCCTTCGAAGGAAAAACAGAGTGGTTTTGGAATTATCATTGCCAAAACCAGGGGGCATGTGTTATCACCAGATTTTGGTCAAATCAGGAGGTGGGCCGCGAGAGAGATGGGCTTGGAAGATTACACGTGGAAGATTTCTGAAGCGGCCTTATATGGAGAATTTGGGCTAGTTTACCCGTGTATCTTTTTATAGTAGATTGCGTTATGGATTAAAAGTTAGAGTTTGTCTCGTGTACGGTGGGGATATTCCCACGTTAGAAAGTCCCCTGGACTATAAATATGTATCTAGGGTTTATGGAATAAACAACAACTCACGTTCAACCCAAAACAAATCAATCTCGGCGCATCGCCAACTCCTTCGTCTCGAGGGTTTCTATCAGGTAAGCGACATGCTGCCTAGATCGCATCTTGCGATCTAGGCAAGCACAAGCCCCACGTTGTTCATGCGTTGCTCGTACTCGAAGCGCTTTTGATGGCGAGCAACGTAGTTATCATAGATGTGTTAGGGTTAGCATTGTTCTTCGTTTAAGCATGCTTACGTAGTGCAACCCTTGCATATCTAGCCGCCCTCACACCTATCTCAGGTGTGGGGGCGGCACCCCGCTTGATCATTATTTAGTAGATCTGATCCGTTACGATTGCTCCTTGTTCTACAAGGATTAGTTTAATATCTGCAATAGTTAGGCCTTACAAAGGGGGGAGGATCCAAGTGGCACGTAGGGTGGCGTTCGCAAGTCCTAAACAGGATGTTCCGAGGATCAACTCCATGTTGGTTTTTAGGCCTTGTTTAGGATCGGCTTACGAGCACCGTGCGTGGCCGCGAGGCCCAACCTCGGAGTAGGATGATCCGATTATGCGGTGAAAACCCTAAATCGTCGTAGATCTCATTAGCTTTATCTTGATCAAGCAGGACCACCAAGTATTCGTGCACCCCGTACGAATCATGGGTGGATCGGCTCTTTGAGCCGATTCACGGGATAACCCGAGAGCCGATCGAGGCTCGTATTTAATGTTTACATGTATGCCCTGCGCAGAAACTAAGCGAGGCATCCCCATCACCTTCCCGGCCGGTATAGGTCAGGTGGCACGCCCTTGCACTTCGCATCGCCGCGTGTGACCAGAAGAGCATTGCGGGCCGTCGCTCGGAGGGGTCTCAGCCAGCCGCAGCTCTAGGCTCTTCCCGGCTCTACGGTGTTGACAAGGCCGCTGCCCGCCGGTGGGTTTTGGCAGTCAACACCGATCCGGTACGACATACAAGGGGAGGCGGATCCTTGACGGGCACGGCAAGATAATGTACCATAGTTAGGTGACTTGTATTCCGGCTAGGACTCTCCATGTAAACCCTAGATCCGTGCGCCTTTATAAGCTAGATCCTGGGAGCCCTAGAGGCACAACCACAACTCATTGTAACAACGCAAAAGCTCCCAGATAATTCCAGACAAGCAGCAGTAGGCCCTGTCTTCGAGCAGGTGTTCCGAAGCTGGGTAAATCGCGTACCACCGTCCCGAGGACTCTCCACCCTATGGCCCCTACTTCTTCTCCCCCTCGTGAGGATCCCTCCTCCGAGGTACCGTCGAATAGGCAACGACATTTGGCGCCCACCGTGGGGCCTGCGGCGTCTGGAGGCCGGAACCGGGAGGGTTTCGCCATGGGAAGCTACGACGAATCCATCGCGGTGGGGCGTGTCCTTTAAGCCGGGAACTTTCCGATCGTCCCTCCGGACGAGTGCTAGATTCCGGCTAAGACCGCTCCCAACAAGCTCTCCATCGTCCCAATCGGCGGCATCCACATCTTCATCGGCGAAACCGTCGATTCCGACGGAAACGCCCTGGTAAGTCACGCTGACGCGCCCGCCACTAAGCAGTACGCAGTCGCGAAGATCCGATCTGAGCCGCGGGATCCTCCTAAGGAAGGTTCCGCCTTAGATCTGGAAAATTTGAAGCCCACCCAATCCGCCCCTGAGCAGGAATATACGGTGGAAGACCAATGCAGATCCGCCTGGGTCTCCCAGGTGTTAGAGAAGCAAAGGTGTCACTTCGTGCACTTCCCGCACATACCGCTGGAACCGCCCCTCCTCAGGACGGAGCCGGACCCATGCAGGTTGAGGCTTCCAGAGACAGTGATGCTCCGGATCAGCAAGAGGATGCCGGAGACAAAGAAGAATCAATCCTCGGCAACCTAAGCCCAACTTCCGATGATGGCTCCTCAATAGGCACGGAAGAATACAACCGCTTGACGAAGGAGCTCGAGGATGGGGAAAAGGCCGAGGCAGAATCTGCTCCACCCAGAGAGGTCCTTGCGACCATAACTGGGATGGATCAGGATGACACCACTCCGACTGACCCCCATCTTCTGGACCCGTCCAACTCGGAAACTCCGCCACGTCATTGTGTTGCGCCGGAATCCGGAGAAGGACGTATTCGGGATCGCGGAGAATACCTGTCCCCAGAAGAGTTAGTCGAGCAAGCAGGCATGAATGCCATCGCGCACTCGGAAATCCTCAACAAAGCAATAACCCCAGACGAGGCCGCGGATCCGGAGGCTCTAGAAGCCAAAAGACAGGAGATGCTAACCACCGCCAGGAGGTTCGCAAACACCGCAATGGCAATGTTGGACGAGAGGAAAGAGGCCGAGGGCATCATGAACAACTTCCTCAAGAGAGAGCACGAGGCTGTGGAATCGCTTGAACAGGCCAAGAAAATCCGGAAGCATTGGGAGGCCAAGATGAGCGAGGCTCAAAAGGATGCTGATAGGATCGGACGGGAGGCTATTACTCCTCGCAAGATCACCTTCACAACTCCCACTGATCAACAGCCACTCACAACCCCAAAGGACAACATGAAGAAGGCTGCGGAGCTACTGGCCAAGAAGGATGAGGAGATCGATATCAACCACGTCCGTACGCTCATTGCCTCAGCAATGAAGCAACAGAGCAAGGCAGACACTTCGCGCAGGTTGGAATCCAACCCGGATCATTGTGTATCCACCGCGCAGAAGGACGCCCCCAGCACACAGCATCGTGATGATGAATCGCGCACCGGATCAACGGAGCGCAGGAGAAAAACCAAAGAGCATCCAAACCCTATCCCGGTACCTTCGGAATCACCTCCGAGAGACCCAGCAAAGGGAAAGGGCTCGATGTATGCTGGCAAATACAAGTAGCGGAATCCATCACCTCCGCCTCGGATCCCGCGTCCTCCGCCACCACCTCGCCGTCGTAGTCGAGCCGGAAACACCAGGCCCCATGGGCCCGGTGGAATCAACATCCGCGACAACGTGCCGCCTCCAAGGAAAAGGAACACGGAGCGTACGCCGGAACCCCGCCGGAGCCGGAACGACGATCGCGAGCCCGAACCTCGAAGGAGCCAGAACGAAGAACACGAGCCTGAGCCCCGCAGAAGCCGGAACGACGGAGGCGACCGTCACCAAGGAGAAGGTAGCTACCGAAGCCGGAGTCAGCCGCGGGCTGAGCGCCGGGAATCCGAAGGCGGAAGCAAAAAATCCTACAGGCCCCCTCGCAGGTCTCCCTCACCACCACCAAGTGGAGGGGGTGGAGGCGGATGCGGAGGCCGAAGATCTCGCTCCCGCTCAAAGACCCCTGGCGGTGGCCCGCGCGATGCACGGGAGCGTCTCAACGAGTACAGAACCGACTACATTGGCCCAAAGTGCTTTGGCAGGATGATTCGAGAGGAACCAATGCCAAGAAGCTGAACCTCAAGCTACCCGGAAACCTGAAGCATTATGATGGCAGTGAAAGGCCGGATACCTGGATCGAGGATTACTACAATGCAGTAACCTTTGCCGGAGGAACCCCCAACATAGCCTGCCGCATGCTCTAGTTGTACCTTGTTGGTCCAGCTCGTGTTTGGCTCAGCGACCTCGAGAATAGTTCCATCTTTTGCTGGTTTGACCTGAAGAACGCCTTCGAAAATCACTTCAGGGGTACCTACAAGAGACCTGCCACGACAAGCGACCTACAGGCATGTATCCAGAAGAAGGGTGAAACATCAAGGAACTTCCTCACCCGATGGTTAGCAACCATAAACGAGTGCGAGAACGTGGATAACCGCACAGCTATGCACACCTTCATTGGTGGCTTGCAGAGGGGAGGACTGCTACGGCATAAGCTTACTTGCTTGGTCAATGCAAACAAACTGACATTGGATGAGATGATTACCATCGACAGTGATCACACCGCAATTACCATCGCCAGTGATCACACCGCCGCCAATGATGACGAAGGCGGAGACATCGCAGCCACGGCCATACCCCTGCACCAACAAAATAAAAACAGTGACAATGGCGGCAGCAGCAACAACAACAAGCAGAAGAACCCCTCCGAAGACCAGAAGGGCGGAGGATCCAACATGGTCGCCATGACGTTCCAACGCGGAGGTCCAGGAGGCGGAAGAGGCCGCAGACGTGGTGGCGGAGCCGGCCGGGGCCAGCAGCGCGCCGACGAAGTCACCGTTACCGGAACCCGCGCCCCCCAGACGTACGAGGAGTACAGGGATATGCCGTTCCTGGCCCATTTAGATCCGGCTACGGGCAAATCCACTCACACCAATCGCAACTGCACGTGGGTCAATGATCTCAAGTCTGACCCGGAAGCAGGATATAAGCGAGCCCGGAAGCACCGCCCTTGCGGCAAAGGAGGCAAGGGCAAGAACAAAGACAAGGACGAGGACAGTTCCGCGGCAATGGACGAGGATGATGCTTCGCTGGATCCCAAAGAGGGTATCGCAGCTAACAAATCCAACCCCTTCGTAAAAATGAGTGTCGGAGCCTACCACACCTTCCTCGGAACCCCAACAGTCCGGGTAAGGAAATCGGCGCTTCGGCTCTTGAACGCCACAGTTCCGGCTGTGCCGTAATATGTCAAGTGGTCGGAGAAAGCCTGCACTTTTGACAGGTCGGATCATCCGGCCTTCATCCCCAAAGAATGCTAGGCCCTGGTTGTAAGTCCCCGCATCGATGGGTATGACTTCTACAAATGCCTTATGGATGGCGGAGCCAGCTTGAACATCATGTACCTGGAGACCCTCGAGAGGATGAACCTTACCAAGGAACAGCTTAAGCACAGCACCAATGAGTTTCATGGTGTGGTTATGGGTAAAAATGCAAATTCCCCGGGTAGCATCAAACTTCCCGCGGCCTTCGGTGATGTTAACAATTTCCGTGAAGAAATGCTCACGTTCAAACTGGTGCCCTTCAAGAGCTCCTACCATGTAATCTTCGGCAGGCCCACCTACCACAAGTTCCACGCACGGGCATGCTACATCTACAATAAGCTCAAGATTCCGGGTCCTAATGGTGATACGTCACCAACGTATCTATAATTTCTTATGTTCCATGCTAGTTTTATGACAATACCTACATGTTTTGTTCACACTTTATATCATTTTTATGCATTTTCCGGAACTAACCTATTAACAAGATGTCGAAGTGCCAGTTCCTGTTTTCTGTTGTTTTTGGTTTCAGAAATCTTACACAGGAAATATTCTCGGAATTGGACGAAATTAATGCCCACGATCTTATATTTCACGGAAGGTTCCAGAGCACCAAAGATGGACCAGAGGGGAGCCAAGGGGGCCCCACCCCACAAGGCGGTGCGGCCAAGGGGGGGCGCCCCCTATGGTGTGGGTCCCCTGGGACCCCTCCGAGGCTGCCCTTCCGCCTATAAAGCCTCTCTGTCGCGAAAACCCTAAGAAGATAAGCCACGAGACGAGAAAAGTTACGCAGCTGCCGCCATCGCGAAGTCAAGTTCAGGGGACAGAAGTCTCTGTTCCGGCACGCCGCCGGGACGGGGAATTGCCCCCGGAATCCATCTCCATTGACACCACAGCCATCTTCATCGCCGCTGCTGTCTCCCATGATGAGGAGGGAGTAGTTCTCCCCCGAGGCTAAGGGATTTACCGGTAGCTATGTGGTTAATCTCTCTCCCATGTACTTCAATACAATGATCTCATGAGCTGCTTTACATGATTGAGATCCATATGATGAGCTTTGTAATCTAGATGTCGTTATGCTATTCAAGTGGATTTTACTTATGTGATCTCCGGAGACTCCTTGTCCCACGTGTGTAAAGGTGACAGTGTGTGCACCGTGTGGGTCTCTTAGGCTATATTTCACATAATACTTGTTCACTGGGTTATGATTTGAGTTGGATGTCTCTATGAAATTGTGGTGTGTTAGTACCTCCTATGAATGCTCACAGTGACAGCGTGGGGTGTTTATTAGTACTTGGGAATACATCTTTAAGGTTTGTTTTTCCAGCCCTACACGGTGAATTAGTGTTCGTTATCCCGCCGGAGAGTAATTCAGAATAGCATGATGAAGTGCTTATTTATATTCAGTTATGATTGCAATGTTGAGAGTGTCCACTAGTGAAAGTATGATCCCTAGGCCTTGTTTCTAAGCATTGAAACACCGTTTCCAACAAGTTCTGCTACATGTTTACTTGCTGCCATATTTATTTCAGATTGTTATTATCACTCATATTCATCTATATCACTTGTATTTCACTATCCCTTCGCCGAACTAGTGCACCTATACATCTGACAAGTGTATTAGGTGTGTTGGGGACACAAGAGACTTCTTGTATCTTAATTGCAGGGTTGCTTGAGAGGGATATCTCTGACCTCTACCTCCACGAGTTCGATAAACCTTGGGTGATTCACTTAAGGGAAACTTGCTCGCTGTTCTACAAACCTCTGCTCTTGGAGGCCCAACACTGTCTACAGGAATAGAAGCGTGCGTAGACATCAAGCTATTTTTCAGGCGCCGCCGCGGGAGGTAAGGTAAAAGGTATTCACATCCTCCGACTACTAAGCTATTTCCTAGCACTGTTGCCGGTGTGTGAGTGCTCGAAGGTATTTCCTTTAGATCCTGCAATTATATCTTTTTGTTTCTTGTTTTCACTAGTTAGGCTTAATGGAAAACAACAAAAATATTAGAGATCTTTATAGTATTTATCTTGAGTTAGGACATGAGGTGTTTGAAGAGAAAATTAAAAAACCTATGGAACTTTATATGCATGCTAATGGCAATGTTATTAGTATGAATGCTTTGAACACCATTGTTGCTAATGCTATGGAAAATTCTAAGCTTGGGGAAGCTGGTTTTGAGGAGCATGATACTTTTAGTCCCCCAAGCATGGAGGAGAAAAATTACTTTGATGATACTTTACCTCCTATATATGATGATTACAATGATGACTACCATATTTTCAGTCCACCTACTATTGAGGAGAAAATTAATTATGATTACAATATGCATCCTATATATGATGATTATGGTGATGAGAATAATAATGATAGCTATCTTATTGAATTTGCTCCCACTACAATTAATAGTAATGACTATACTTATGTGGAGAGTAATAATTTTATGCATGTAGCTCATGATAAGAATGTTTCATGTGATAGTTATATTGTTGAGTTTGTTTATGATGCTACTGAAAGTTATTATGAGAGAGGGAAACATGGTTATATGCATCTTAATAATATTAAGTTTCCCCTCTTTATGTTGAGAATCTTGAAGTTGCGCTTGTGTTGCCTTTCTATGCTTGTTGCATTGTGCTTACATGACTTGTTTATTTACAAGATTACTTTTCATAGGAAGTGAGTTAGACTTAAAAGTGTTTCTTATTTGCTTTTGATGCTCTCTTTGCTTCAACTCTCATCCTTATATGAGCATCATTAAAATTACTGAGCCCATCTTAATGGCTATAAAGAAAGCACTTCTTGGGAGATAACCCATGTTTTTATTTTTTGCTACTGTTTTGTTGTGTCTT
Source organism: Lolium rigidum (assembly GCF_022539505.1). NCBI lineage: Eukaryota > Viridiplantae > Streptophyta > Magnoliopsida > Poales > Poaceae > Lolium > Lolium rigidum. Next base: position 242,105,988 of record NC_061508.1, on the reverse strand, counting down.
GGAAGTTGTTACTACTGTAGAAACCTCTCCTTATCTTTACTTTATTGCATTGTTGTGCCAAATAAAGTCTTTGATAATAAAGTTGATACTAGATTTGGATTGCTGCGCAGAAACATATTTATTACTGTCACGAAATTGAGCAGCCCCATCTGTAGGTAACTCAGAAAAATCTGCCAATTTACGTGCGTGATCCTCAGATATGTACGCAACTTTCATTCAATTTGAGCTTTTTCATCTAAGCAAGTTAAGTGCCCCAGAAAACTTCGTCTTTACGGATCGTTCGTTTTGACAGATTCTGCCTTTTATTTCGCATTGCCTCGTTTTGCTATGTTTGATGGATTTCTTTGTTCCATTAACTTCCAGTAGCTTTGGGAAATGTCCGGAAGTGTTAAGAATGATTGTGTTACCTCTGAACATGTGAATTTTTGATTATGCACTAACCCTCTAATGAGTTTGTTTTGAGTTTGGTGTGGAGGAAGTTTTCAAGGATCAAGAGAGGAGGATGATACAATATGATCAAGAAGAGTGAAGAGTCTAAGCTTGGGGATGCCCCCGTGGTTCATCCCTGCATATTTCAAGAATACTCAAGCATCTAAGCTTGGGGATTCCCAAGGAATCCCTTCTTCATCGACAACTTATCAGGTCACCTCTAGTGAAACTATATTTTTATTTCGTCACATCTTATGTACTTTACTTGGAGCGTCTGTGTGCTTTTATTTTTGTTTTGTTATTTTCATTCTCTGAATAAATTCATGCTTATGTGGGATTGAGACACGCTTCGCTCGTTCATATGAACACTGGTGTTCTTAGCTTTACTTTTAATGTTCATGGCGAAGGTTGAAACTGTTTCGTTAATTGCTATTTGGTTGGAAATAGGAAATGCTTCATGTAGTAATTGGTATATGGTCTTGAATAATTTGATACTTGGCAATTGTTGTGCTCAAATAGATCATGTTTAAGCTCTTGCATCATGTACTTTGCACCTATTAATGAAGAACTACCATAGAGCTTGTTGAAATTTGGTTTGCATGATTGGTCTCTCTGAAGTCTAGATATTTTCTGGTAAAAGTGTTTGAGCAACAAGGAAGACAGTGTAGAGTCTTATAATGCTTGCAATATGTTCTTATGTAAGTTTTGCTGTACCGGTTCATACTTATGTTTGCTTCAAACAACCTTGCTAGCCAAAGCCTTGTAGTGAGAGGGAATTCTTCTCGTGCATCCAAAACCTTGAGCCAAAACCTATGCCATTTGTGTCCACCATAACTACCTACTATGTGGTATTTCTCTGCCATTCCAAAGTAAATTGGTTGAGTGCTACCTTTAAAATTTCATTCCTTGTCTTTGCAATATATAGCTCATGGGAAAATAGCCTTAAAAACTATTGTGGTAAAGAATATGTAGCTTATGTATCTTATTTCTTATAAGTTGCTTGTTGAGAGGTAACCATGTTTCTGGGGACGCCATCAACTATTACACTTTTGTTGAATATCATGTGAGTTGCTATGCATGTTCGTCTTGTCTGAAGTAAGGGTGATTTATCTTGATCAAATGGTTTGAGTATGCATATTGTTAGAGAAGAACATTGGGCCGCTAACTAAAGCCATGAATCATGGTGGAAGTTTCAGTTTGGACACTAATCCTCAATCTCTTATGAGAATATTATCTGTTGTTGAATGCTTATGCATTAAAGAGGAGTCCATTATCTGTTTTCTATGTTGTCCCGGTATGGATGTCCTTAGTTGAGATCTATCAAAAACGAGAAATCAAATGCGATCTATCTCCTTGGACCTTTGTACAGGCGGCATAGAGGGACTCCTTTGTGACACTTGGTTGAAACATATGTTATGCAATGATAATGCATGTAAATCCAAGCTAATTAGGACAAGGTGCGAGCACTATTGGTATTCTATGCATGAGGCTTGCAACTTATAGGATGTCTTATGCATAACACATATGAATTATTACTACCATTGACAAAATTGTTTCTATGTTTTCAAAATAAAATTTCTAGCACAAAAATAGTAATCCATGCTTCCCTCTGCGAAGGGGCCATTCTTTTACTTTATGTTGAGTCAGTTTACCTACTTCCTTCTATCTTAGAAGCAAACACTTGTGTCAACTGTGTGCATTGATTCTTACATGTTTACTTATTGCACTTGTTATATTGCTTTATGTTGACAACTATCCATGAGATATACATGTTACAAGTTGAAAGCAACTCGCTGAAACTTAATCATCCTTTGTGTTGCTTCAATGCCTTTTACTTTGAATCTATTGCTTTATGAGTTAACTCCTATGCAAGTCTTATTGATGCTTGTCTTGAAAGTACTATTCATGAAAAGTCTTTGCTATATGATTCAGTTGTTTAGTCATTATCTTTACTATTGCTTTGAATCACTTCATTCACTTCATATGCTTTACAATAGTATTGATCAAGATCATGTTGGTAGCATGTCACTTAAGAAATTATCCTTGTTATCATTTACCTACTCGAGTGCGAGTAGGAACTAAGCTTGGGGATGCTTGATACGTCTCCAACGTATCTATAATTTCTTATGTTCCATGCTAGTTTTATGACAATACCTACATGTTTTGTTCACACTTTATATCATTTTTATGCATTTTCCGGAACTAACCTATTAACAAGATGCCGAAGTGCCAGTTCCTGTTTTCTGCTGTTTTTGGTTTCAGAAATCTTACACAGGAAATATTCTCGGAATTGGACGAAATTAATGCCCACGATCTTATATTTCACGGAAGGTTCCAGAGCACCGAAGAGGGACCAGAGGGGAGCCAAGGGGCCCCACCCCACAAGGCGGCGCGGCCAAGGGGGGGCGCCCCTATGGTGTGGGTTCCCTGGGACCCCTCCGAGGCTGCCCTTCCGCCTATAAAGCCTCTCCGTCGCGAAAACCCTAAGAAGATAAGCCACGAGACGAGAAAAGTTACGCAGCCGCCGCCATCGCGAAGTCAAGTTCGAGGGACAGAAGTCTCTGTTCCGGCACGCCGCCGGGACGGGGAATTGCCCCCGGAATCCATCTCCATCGACACCACCGCCATCTTCATCGCCGCTGCTGTCTCCCATGATGAGGAGGGAGTAGTTCTCCCCCGAGGCTAAGGGCTTTACCGGTAGCTATGTGGTTAATCTCTCTCCCATGTACTTCAATACAATGATCTCATGAGCTGCTTTACATGATTGAGATCCATATGATGAGCTTTGTAATCTAGATGTCGTTATGCTATTCAAGTGGATTTTACTTATGTGATCTCCGGAGACTCCTTGTCCCACGTGTGTAAAGGTGACAGTGTGTGCACCGTGTGGGTCTCTTAGCCTATATTTCACAGAATACTGATGGGATTCGTAGCATAGAAAACAAAAAATTTCCT